>NW_004443978.1:16043363-16062576 GCF_000243295.1 Trichechus manatus latirostris
CTTTGTTCCACTTAATTTTCTGTGCTGTGTTGTTTTTCTTTATGTATTTTCTTTTCATCTTTTTCATTGTTGATTTTGTGTTTGCTGAGTCTTTATATTTTTCTAGTTTTTTATTTTGACTTGTAGTATTGTTAGTTTCCTTTGTGGTTACCTTAATATTTACCCCTATTTTTCTAAGTTTATACCAGTCGTTTATTTCTTTATAACGCTTTGACTTCCTCTACATATGCAAAATCTATGTCTGCATTTTTTAAGTCCCTCTTTTTTGTTTTAATGTTGTCATCATTTACTTATTGACATCTGTTTCCCTATTTTCAGTGTTTTAGCTTTGGTTTATTTTTGTGACTTCCCTATCTGGGTTGATATCTGGTTGCTCTGTCCTGTGTTCTACTCTTGGGTTCTTATCTGATGTTACTGATTTTGTAACCAGAGGACTCCCTTTAGTATTTCTTGTAATTTTTGTTTGGTTTTTGCAAATTCCCTAAACTTCTGTTTATCTGGAAATGCCCTAATTTCACCATCATATTTGAGAGACAGTTTTGTTGGATATATAATTCTTGGCTGGCACTTTTTTTTCCTTCAAGGCTTTGTATATCCCATTGCCTTCTTGCCTGCATGGTTCCTGCTGAATAGTCCAAGTTTATTCTTATTGACTCTCCTTTGTAGATGACTTTTCATTTATCCCTAGCCACTCTTAAAATTCTCTCTTTATCTTTGGTTTTGGCAAATTTGTTTATAATATGTCTTGGTGGCTTTCTTTTGGGATCTACCTTATGTGGGGTTCAATGAGCATCTTGGATAGATATCTTGTCATCTTTCACGATATCAGGGATGTTTTCTGCCAACAAATTTTCAACAATTCTCTCTGTATTGTCTGTTATCCACCCCCCTTCTGGTACTCCAATCATTCGTAGGTTATTCCTCTTGATAGAGTCCTACATAATTCTTAGGGTTTCTTAATTTTTTTAAATCCTTTTATCTGGTTTTTCCTCAAATAAGATGGTGTCAAGTGCTTTATCTTCAATCTCACTAATTCTGACTTCCATTGCCTGAATTCTGCTCTTATGACTTTCTATTGAGTTGTCTAATTCTGACATTTTATTGTTAATCTTCTGGATTTCTGATTGCTGTCTCTCTATGGTTTCTTGCAGCCTGTTAAATTTGTCATTATGCTCTTCTCTAATCTGTTTAATTGCCTCTATTGTGTGTTCTGCATTTTGCTTAATTTCCTTCCTAATTTCTTGAAGACTTCTGTACATTAATCTTTTGTATTCTGCCTCTGGTAATTCCAAGAAATTTTCCTCCTCTAGAAAATTTGTAGATTCTTTATTTTGGGAGTTTGCTGAAGCCATCATGGATTGCCTCTTTATGTGATTTGATATTGACTGCTGTCTCCTAGCCATCAATAAGTTATTATATTTATTTATTTTATGTTTGCTTACTGTGTCCTAGCTTCTTGTTTTGTTTTCATATGCCCAAATAGGCTGCTCGTATGAGCTAGTTTGATTATTGGCACCTCTGAAGCTCTAATGTCCTGTCTCCAGATGGTTAGATCTGTTACTAGGTATGTGAGCTCAGGAGTCCACCCACTCCTCCTGTATGGATTCAGCTCAGATGCCCATGTAGATAGCCACCAAGTGTGTGGTGTAGGCTCTCATTTACAGTCCTAGACAGGCATGGGTGATTGGTGTAGGCACAGGCATCTGGCTGCAGTAGGAGGACACACTCTGAGCAATGCAGGGGGTTAATGGCCGCCCCCGAGAATTCAGGAGGAAGGCATGTCCCTGTTCCCTATAGCGCTGAAGTGCGTGGGTTTTACAGCCAGACTATAAGCACCTAATGCTGTTGGCTGTAAGGACTGGGGGGCAGCTCTTACTCATGGGCCCTTATCGCAGGTGCATTGGTGGCATAGCCGGAGCCACCAGTCCTCAGGTCCCTGATGTGTGTAGGTGAAGACCCTGCTTAATGGGCACAGCAGTGTCAAATGTCAAGAACCTGCCACTTCACAGCTGAAACAGTTGAAGTTAGAGTTCTGGTATATACCATGTTGTACTGCGTAATGAGGGCCTATGCTGTTGAGATGGGCCCACACAAGTCTCTGCAGGGAGAAAGCCCTCAAAGTCCGTGGATCCCTTATGCCTGTACCTAGGGAAAGGAGCTGTGCCTACCCTGGGTTCCTGGCTTAGGGGAGCTGGAAGTTTATTTTTTCCTGTTTGTTAATTTGTTCACTCTCAAAGGCAGGGAGAATGGCTCTAGGCATGTGACGGATCCTACTTCCGGCCCAGGGGACTGGGCAATTGCTGAAGCCGGTCCAGGAACCAGTGCAGAGTAGGGAGCGGGGAGGTAAATGGGAGAGAGATTTTTCCCTAAAGGGGGGTGTTTTTTATCTGTGCGGTAAGCCATATGCAAGTACTTATCTTTTGTGGAGGGCTGCTTCTCACTGGTTCTGGGTGGCCGTGTAGAGTCTCTGGTGCTGGGTCTCTCCCGGTGTGGAAAACGCGCTCCCTGAACACAGCTGCTTGCCTGCCTCACCACTCACCCCCGAGCTGATCAGGCCTGAAGGGATCAGGCTCTCGCTGGGTCCGGTCTGGCAACTCTTCGCTGCTTCCGAACCACCTCTCCCTCCCCCTGCCACTCAGTCTGGTTCCTCAACTCTGCCTTTGATGTTCAGGACTGTCAGATTGCCATATATAATCGACTCACTTCTTTTTTCATGTCTTTGTTGTAAGTGGGTCCACCAGAAGCGTCTGACTACTCCACCATCTTGGCCCCGCCTCTTTCCCCCCATTCTTAATAACCATTAATGAATGCTGGTCTCCGTATACCTATTCTTGTCTTCTTATAAGAGTGCAATCATACAATATTTGTCCTTTTGTGATTGACTTATTTCATTTAGCAGGATGTGCTCCAGATTCATCTACGTTATAATATGTTTCAAGAACTCGTCATTATTCTTCATGACTGTGTAGTATTTCATTGTCTGTATGTACCACATTTTGTTTATCCATTCAACCATTGATGTATACTTGGGTTGTTTCCATCTTTCAGCTATTGTGAACTGTGCTGCAGTGAACATAGGTATGCGTATATTTGTTGCTGAGTTTACTATTAGATTTTTAGGGTATATATGTAGTAGTGGGATTGCTGGATCATAAGGTAGTTCTATTTCTAGTTTTTTGAGGAAGCTCCATACTGCTTTATATAGTGGTGTTCCATTGCACAGTCCCACCAGTAGTGGATAAGAATTCTAATCTGCTCACATCCTTGCCCACATTTGTTTTCTTCTTCTTTTTTTATCAGTGTAATTTTAGAAGGGGTGAGAATATATCTCACTGCAGTTTTGATTTACATCTCTCTAATGGCTACTGATCATGAACATCTTTTCCTGCATTTGTTGGCTGCCTGAATGTTCTCTTTGGGAAAGTATCTGTTCATGTCCTTTGCCCATTTTTTAATTGGATTAGAGGTGTTTTTTTAAACGTGATTTTTGAAAAGAGATTTTTCCCTTAGGTTTAAGATTCAGGAAAGCCAACTGAATCATCTTTTATTTCAACAAAGATGAAGAGGATGAATTCTGAATGTTCCATCTTGATGCCAATAAGACAAAGATAAATTAAACTTTTTTGTGATTGGATACAATACAACTTTAAGAACTGCTTAGTAAATTTACTTGAGAATATTTTACACCTACCAATACAATTTTTAGAACAATTAGGACACTAGCCATTGTTTTATGACTTATGTAATAGTCCAAAAGATGTTCCAAGCACTAGAAATAACAAAAAGACAAAGGATCCTTAATGTCTGTAAAGAGAAAAGTAAAATATTAAATCTATTGGCAATCATAGAATTTTCATATTCTCCAAGTGAACAGTGACTTTTTTGTTAAAAATTTAGGAAAACATATTCATTAGAAACTCTTTTTCTTTTATCTTTTGTCTTGATGGCAAGCAGTAAAGTTCTCAATGGACATTTAATATTCTTAAAGGAGGAACTTCTACATCTCATCCTATTTTTCCCTGAGATAGTAGGGGTTTAGATATCTCTTCAACAATATACACATATAATCCTGTCTGGAAATAAGAACGAGACACTGGTCACAGAGATTGCCTCTGTGGAACAGAGGAGGAAGGAAGACTTTCTTTTCCCCAGATAATTTCTTATATGGCTTGAATTGTTTTATTGTGCATCACTTATTTAAAAAATTATTTTAATAGTCCAAGCTCTAATAAAGAGACATGTAATGAATAATTTTGAACTGGATCCTTCTGCTATAAAGGACATTAGTGGGACAGCAGTGGAACATGGATGGGGCCTGAGGATTAATTGGTAGTGATGAATCAAGCATTAATTTCCTGATTTTGATAGCTGAATTTAGGTTATATCAGAGAATGTCTTTGTTTTAAGGAAATAAAAACTGAAGTGACCAGTGGTGGAACATCATGTTGGCAGCTTATTCTCATAGCATTTAGGGAAAAACAAATATCTTCGTACTGTCTTGCAGCTTTTCTGTAAGTCTGAGACTGTTTCAAATAAAAAAAAAAAATGAAATTATTTTTAAAATATTCGAAGCTCCAAATTTCCAGGCAGACAATGTGGTTTGGCAAGGTTTGGGCCCAACTGGTATCCACTGCTCACTCCATCAGCTATGGCCACTGGGAGCCAGGAGGCAGTTCTCTGAACAGTTTCTAAAACAGAGAGATCGGGCAAATGCTCTCATAGAAGACTGCTGCACCCACAGCGCATTATTTCATGGTTCTCTGGTTGTAGACTGTTGAATTTTTTGGCAATCCATTAGTATTTATAAATTAACCTTGTGAGTTCTCTATCTCTTTTCCTTTTTGGGGGCGCAGGGGCAGGAGAGGCAGGGAATTAGATACATAAAATGCAATAAGAATCCAAGACCAATTTCAAAGAAATGTCCATCATGGAATGCCTGGTCATGGCCACATCTAATAACCTCTGTTCTCCTGGTCAAAATCCCATCTCGATGATTGCAGATAATGTTTTATAATCTCTGCCCTGAGCAAGAACTAACCCTGACAGTGGGCCAGTTTAGGGTACTACAAAAATGGAAAAGTCACAAGTGTTTTTTCATTAATTCATAGTACTTAGGTATTCATAGGTTATGATTACTCTGCCACCACCACCCCCCTTTTGTTTTCTTGGCAGGTTCCCTTCTCAGTTACCTGGAGTGTCAGACTCTGCTGTACAGTAGCATTGCCCTGGAGTGTTGGAGTCTGCTGTACAGTAAGAATTTCTCTGCTTTTGGTTTTTAAGAAAAGCTTTTCAGGGAGCCATAATCTTCACTTGCCATGTTTCATCACTACTAAAATATGCTTAAAATTATCTGACATAAGCAAGTGTGTCCATTTAAAACTATGAGGTTGCTCTGAGTCTGAGATAAAAGATCTAAATATGATCTGAAATGTTTCTTTCCGCTAAACTATCATCAACTGTGTAAGTTCTTCAGGCAGCCCATGGCATTTAAATATGTTCTCTTCACTCTCAGTGGGAAGGAAGAAGAAGGATAGGTTGTGGGTACAACTAAGCCTCTATTTTTCATCTGAGATAGTCATTAGTCTTGAGGTAGTCATTAGTCCTGGTCATCATATTTTTTGTCCTCTGTCTTTTGGGTACATGGCAGTGAACTTTTCCATACATTTTGAAGTAGTATGTGGCCATATGACTTTTTTTGGCCAATGAAATGTAAGTGGAAGAGGTGTATGTCACTCCCACATAGAGCTGTTAAAAACCAATATAGAATTCACTAAATTCTCTTACCCTCTCCCAAGGACACTCTGGTACTCAGATGGACAATTAACCAACATTGTTCATGTAGCGCAAGTGAAAATGAAACCTTGTTTTAAGCCACTGAGATTTGGGGGTTGTTTGTTTTTGCAGCATAACCTAGCCCATTCTGTCTGATAGAAACACGTTCGTTCCTCCAACCTCTGCCATTCTGGGCTCAGTTTCCTCATCCTGGCCCTCTCTTTCTTTCTCTCTCTATATACATATATGTACACAGGCATACATTTTTTTATTGTGCTTCACTTTATTGCACTTTGCAGATATTGCATTTTTTACAAATTGAAGGTTTGTGACAACCCTGCTTCAAGCAAGTATGTTGGTGCCATTTTCCCAACAGCATGTGCTCACTTCGTGTCTCTGTGTCATAGTTTGGTAATTCTCACAATATTTCAAACTTTTTCATTATTATTATATCTGTTATGGTGATCTGTACTCAGTGATCTTTGATGTTGCTATTGTAATTGTTTTGGGGCACTGTGAGCTAAAAGTACCCATATAAGGCGGCGAACTTAATGAATAAATGTTGTGTGTTCTGACTGCTGCGTTGATGGGCTGTTCCCCATCTCTCTTCCTCTCCTTGGGCCTCCCTATTCCCTGAGACATGACAGTATTGAAATTAGGCCAATTAATAACCCTACAATGGCCTCTAAATGTTCAAGTGAAAGGAAGAGTCACAGGTCTCTCACTTTAAATCAAAAGCTAGAGATGATTAAGCTTAGTGAGGAAGGCATATCAACAGCCCAGATAGGCTGAAAGCTAGGCCTCTTGCACCAAATAGTTAGCCAAGTTGTGAATGCAAAGGAAAAGTTCTTGAAGGAAATTAAAAGTGCTACTCCAGTGAACATACAAATGATAAAAAAGTGAAACAGCCTTATTGTTGATATGGAGAAAGTTTTAGTGGTCTGCATCAAAGATCAAACCACCCACAACATTCCCTTAAGCCAAAGCCTAATCCAGAGCAAGATGCTAACCCTTCAATTTTTTGAAGGCTGAGAGAGGTGAGGAAGCTGTGGAAGAAAAGTTTGAAGCTAGCAGAGGTTCGTTCCTGAGATTTAAGGAAAGAAGCCGTCTCCAAAACATAAAAGTGCAAGGTGAAACAGCAAGTGCTGATGTAGAAGCTGCAGCAAGTTATCCAGAAGATCTAGCCAAGATAATTGATGAAGGTGGCTACACTAAATAACAGATTTTCAGTGTAGACGAAACAGCCTTATATTGGAAGAAGATGCCATCTAGGACTTTCATAGCCAGAGAGGAAAAGTCAGTCAATTCCTGGCTTCAAAGCTTCAAAGGACAAGCTGACTCTCTTGTTAGGGGCTAAGGCAGCTGGTGACTTTAAGTTAAAGCCAACACTCATTTACCATCCTGAAGATGCTAGGGCCCTTAAGAATTATGCTAAATCTACTCTGCCTGAGCTGTGTAAATGGAACAACAAAGCCTGGATGACAGCACATTTGTTTGCAACATGGTTTACTGAATATTTTAAGCCCACTATTGAGAACTACTGGTCAGAAAAAAAGATTCCTTTCAAAATATTACTGCTCATTAACAAGGCGACTGGTCACCCAAGAGCTCTGATGGAGATGTACAAGGAGATTAATGTTGTTTTCATGCCTGCTAGTGCAACACCCATTCTGCAGCCCATGGATCAAGGAGTAATTTTAATTTCCCAGTCTTATTATTTAAGAAATACATTTCATAAGGCTATAGCTGCCATAGATAGTGATTGCTCTGATGGATCTGGGCAAAGTAAACTGAAAACCTTCTAGAAAGGGTTCATCATTCTGGAAAGGGTTCATTCATTGACTGAGCAGTTCAAGACTTCAGTGGAGGAAGTAACTTCAGATGTGGTGGAAATAGCAAGAGAACTAGAATTAGAAATGGAGCCTGGAGATGTGACTGACTTGCTGCAATCTCGTGATAAAACTTTAATGGATGAGGGGTTGCTTCTTACAGATGAGCAAAAAAAGTGGTTTTTTGAGATGGAATCTACTCTTGGTGAAGATGCTGTGAACATTGTTGAAATGACAACAAAGGATTTAGAACATTACATAAACTTAGTTGATAAAGTTCAGCAGCGTTTGAGAGGACTGACTCCAAGTTTGAAAGAAGTTCTGCTGTGGGTAAAATGCTATCAAACAGCACTGCATGCTACAGAGAAGTCTTTCATGAAAGGAAGAGTCAGTTGAACGGGTAAACTTCATTGTTGTCTTATTTTAAAGAAATTGCTGCAAGCCACCCCAGCCTTCAGCAACCACCACCCTGATCAGTCAGCAGCCATCAACATCGAGGCAAGACCCTTCACCAGCAAAAAGATTTTGACTCGCTGAAGGCTCAGATGATGGTTAGCATTTTTTAGCAAGAAAGTATTTTTTAATTAAGGTGTGTACATTTTTTCTAAGCATAATGCTATTGCACACTTAACTGACTACAGTATAGAGTAAACATAACTTTTATATGCACTGGGAAACCAAAAAAATTCGTGTGACTCACTTTATTGCACTATTCGCTTTATTGAGGTGGTATGGAACCGAACCTGAAATACAGAGATTTTCCATATACCTCCCCTTTCCCATCCATGTACAGTGATACACCTATTATTAACATCTTGCATTAGTGTGGTATATTTGTTAAAAAATTAATACACCAATACTGATACATTATTATTAATTAAAGTCCATAGTTTGGCTTAAGATTCACAATTTGTGTTGTATAGTTCTATGAGTTTTGACAAATGCATAATGTCATGTACCCAACATTACAATATTATACAGAATAGTCTCTTGCCTTACAAATGCTTTGTGCTCCATCTTTTCATCTGTCCCCCCTCTCCCTGACCCTTGACGACCGCTGATCTTTTCATTGTCTCTGTAGTTTTGCCTTTTCTAGAATGTTATATAGTTGGAATTACACGGTACATAGCTTTTTCAAACAGGCTTCTTTCACTTGGTAATACGTATTTAAGGTACCTCCATGTCTTTTCTTAGCTTGATAACTAATTTCTTTTTTATCACTGAATATTACTTCATTGTATGGATATATCATAGTTTATCTGTTCAAATACTCAAGGAAAAAATAAGTATTATTTATTATAGTTGCTTATATGAACTGGAAACCCTGGTGGCATAGTGGTTAAGAGCTATGGCTGCTAACCAAAAGGTCAGCAGTTTGAATCCACCAGGTGCTCCTTGGAAACTCTATGGGGCAGTTCTACTCTGTCCTATAGGGTTGCTGTGAGTTGGAATGACTCAACGGCCATGGGTTTTTTGTTTTTTTTTTAAATATGAATTTATTTTTCTTTCTGTATTCTGGCCCAATTTTATAATATCCACCATAAAATCTACCATCATCACATCAGGTTACATCCTTCCAATTGGATTGACTTGCTGGTGACTTGGGGTGAGGGACTGTGTTATAGCATGGTGGGCAGATATTGGGATGTGCTCCCCAATGCTATGTCATTGCTGTACAGTATTCAAAGGTTTAGCAAAATAAGTCTTTGACTAGGCCTGCAGTCAGCTAGGATCCAAGACAAATAATGAGAGTCCCTACAGAGATTGGTGTGTAGGAACTAGATTGGTGGTTAAGAGTATAGAATTTGGAGCCAGGTAACCTGGTTTTGAATCCCAGCTCTGTGACTAACAAGTGACTTGAGGCCGGTGATTTAACCTCTTTAGGCCTGATTCTTCACCTTTAATATAGTGATACCAATAGCACCTACTTCATAGGGTGGTACTTTTTTAAATATAATTTTATTGTAGTAAAATAAATACAACAAAATTTGCCATTGTAATGATTTCTTAGTGTACAATTCAGTGATATTAACTACATTCACCATATTGTACAACCGTCACCACTATCTATTTCCAAAAGTTTTTCATCACACCAAACAGAAACTCAGTACCCTTTAAGCAATAACTCATAGGGTAGTGTTAAGGATTAAATGAAATCATACTTGGCTCTTTGAACACTGCCTGACACACTGTAATTGCCCAGGGAGTCTTGGCTGTTATTCATATTATTACTACTACCACACTTCAGAAAACAATCCTCCCCCTTTCCATTTTTACATAAAGTTTAAAAGTCCTTTCTTGAAGTTTCCCTCGACTGGGAGCATGGTTTTGCCATTGGTCATTCCTATGGAGATAATTTAATTCCAGTTGTCATTGAGTCGACTCCCACTCATCGTGACCCCATGTGTGCCAGAGTAGAACTGTGCTCCACAGGGTTTTCAGTGGTTGATTTTTCAAAAGTATATCACCAGGCCTTTCTTCTGAGGTGCCTCTGGGTGGACTCAAGTCAACCTTTCAGTTAGCAGCCCAGAGTGTTAATTGTTTATACCACCCAGGTAATTCACAGATAATTATGTGGATTTAAATGCAAAACTGTTGATCAAACTCATTTAAGATCCTAATTTAGTCTTGTATGATACAGAATAAGAAAAAGAGAAACAATTTACATTTTAGTTATTGAAGCTTGTAATATAGACTACGTAAAGGTTAAGGTCCCCACCACTGCAGAGTCGAGTATTTTGGAATTGTCAAAAATAGACTTTCCCAGCTCCTTGGTATCTCTAATTTAGCTGGTGATATTTGAGGCTAGGAAGGCCTTTCTGAGCCTTGCTGTGACTGGTTGTTCTGAGATCACATGTCTTTCCACCTTGACTGCCTTGAGAGGGAGTCTTCTCCTATCTGCAGATTATGCTGCTTGTGATGGTTAAGATTGTGTGTCTACTTGGCTGGGCCATGATTCTCAGTGTTTTGGCAGTCATATAATGTTGTGATCACTTTCCTGTTGAAATTTGATACGTGATCACCCCCATGATGGGATCTGCTGTGAGTTGGTACCAGTGGGGGCAGGGCCTGTGGTGGCTCACCGCCCCCCTCAGCCTTCATCTCTCTGCCCTCCTCTGCCTAGCACTTCGTTCTCTCCTTTCCGGGGCTTTTGCCTGTTCTGGATTCTGCAACTGGCCCCTGTTCATCTGACCTCTGGTTCTTGAGACTTGAGCTAGCAGCTTATCTGCAGTCTTGCCTGCCAATCTTGGGATCTGTTGATCTTCATAGCTTGTAAGCAACAGCCCTGCTCTCTGGCCTGCCAGTCTTGGGTTTGTCAGCCCTTGTGGAAATCCTGGTGGCATAGTGGTTAAGTTCTACAGCTGCTAACCAAAAAGCTGGCAGTTCGAATCCACCAGGGGCTCCTTGGAAACTCTATGGGGTTGCTATGAATTGGAATCGATTCCACAGCAATGAGTTTTTCTGGTTTGGTGGCTACATGAATCAGGAGAAGCCTCTTTCCTGACCCATGGACTTGGGACATTACAGCCCCTACAGCTTCTTAAGCCATTTCCTTGATATAAATTTCTGTCTATGTATATTTATATGCTTTACTGATTTTGCTTCTCTAGAGAACCCAGCCTAAGACACCGCTCCTCTCCATCTCATCTTTGGGCAAAACTGGGCCTCCTTTTTGGTTCAGTTAAGGGCCAAAGTTTGTAAGCAAAAGAAGAGATTTATTGGTAGGATGATGCACAGCTCGTGGATTTAAAGGAAGAGCTAAACAACTTGGTCCTGTGAATGACAGGACCTAGTTGTCTCTAGGTTTCTCAGTCAAAGGTAGCCTGGGAACCTTCTCCCAAGGACACCACCCCTAGATTCCCAGAAACAACTGTCTTCCATCCTGGCAGCTCTTCTCAAGTGGCAGTTTCCTGGGAGAGAGAATGTGAGTGATCTAGTTTGGGTTAGGTGAATCCATCTACCCCACTTTGTTGGACCCCACCCCTCACTGACTGATTGGAGGAGGGAAGGACTGGGTTTAATTTCCAGAAGGAGAAGGCAGAGGGGCTGAACAGACTAAAGCAATAGCCAGTGCTTTCCTTCTTCCTTCCTCTCTTCCTTCTTTCATTCCTTCCTTCCTCCTTCTCTTCCTTTCTTCCTTCTTTCTTTTCTTTCTGAGAAGCAAAAAAGCATTGGATGGTTAGCAAATCAAAATGATAAAGAAGGCAGATAATATGTTCCTCTTTATTGTTCTTTTCTTTTTTCTTAGATTTAAAATTGCTGACTTCCCCTGTATTGTATGTTGTCCTTCCCTTCACTGAAGTTGATCCCTGTCTACTATCTAGTTAGTGATTTCCCCTCCGCTGTCTCCCGACCCTCGTAACCATCAAAGAATGCTTTTTTCTGTGTTTAAACCTTTTCTCGAGTTCTTATAATAGTGGTCTCATACAATATTTGTAATTTTGTGATTAACTTATTTCACTCAGCATAATGCCGTCCAGATTCATCCGAGTTGTGAGATGTTTCGAGGATTCATCATTGTTCTTTATCTTTGCATAGTATTCCAGTATGTGTATATACCATAATTTGTTTATACATTCATCTGTTGATGGGCATTTAGGTTGTTTCCATCTTTTTGCTGCTGTGAATAGTGCTGCAATGAACATGGGTGTGCATATGTCTATTCGTTTGACAGCTCTTATTTCTTTCAGGTATATTCCTAGGACTGGGACTGCTGGATCATATGGTATTTCTATTTTTAGCTTTTTAAGGAAGTACCATATCGTTTTCCAAAGTGGATGTACCATTTTACATTCCTACCAGCAGTGCATAAGAGTTCCAATCTCTCCACAACCTCTCCAGCATTTGTTATTTTGTGTTTTTTGGATTAGTGCCAGTAATGTCTGGGTAAGACGGTATCTCATTGTAGTTTTGATATGCATTTCTCTAATGGCTAATGATTAAACCTCCAAAGCCATGTTGTGTCTAATGCCACTGAAGCTAACTCAGGGGGCTATGTGACCAAAGGTACTTGGGAAAGCAGAGGCAACTTAAAAAAAACTCAGACTACAGCTCTATTGTGGGACAAGGAGACAAATCTTGTGATTTGCACAACATGTCAGGGCTGGTAGCAGCCCTGTGCTCTTGTCCTAAACCCAGGCCCATTATAAGGAGTGATTGATTACCGAATGTATAAGTCAGACATGCAGAGAGACCTAAGATTACAGGTTGAAACTGCGAGAGTTTTTGATTTGTGAAAAAGTCTTGTCAAAGAGAGAAATTGATAGCAGATATCTTGCTTTGATTTGGGGATTTTCATTTTTTGCTGGTGATTTGATTGTATTTATGGATTATACTACATCTTTTTTTTTTGCTTTAGATGAAAGTTTACAGCTCAAGTCAATCTCTCACACAAAAATTTATACACACATTGTTATGCGACACTAGTTGCAATCCCTACAATGTGACAGCACCCTCCCCCTTTCCACCCCAGGTTTCTTGAGTCCATTCAACCAGCTCCTGTCCCTTCTTGCCTTCTCATCCTGCCTCTGGGCAGGAGCCACCCATTTGGTCTCGTGTACCTGATTGAATGAAGAAGCACACTCCTCACAAGTACTGTTTTTTGTTTTATAGTCCAGTCTAATCTTTGTTTAAAGAGTGGGCTTTGGGAATGGTTTTAGTTCTGGGTTAACAGAGCGTCCAGGGGCCATATTTTCAGGGGTTCCTCCAGTCTCTGTAGACCATTAAGTCTGGTCTTTTTATATGAATTTGAGTTCTGCTCTGCACTTTTGTCTCACTCCGTCCAGTACTGTCTGTTGTGTTCCCTGTCCCGGCGGTCATTGGTGGTAGCTGGGCATCATCTAGTTCTTTTGGTCTCAGGCTGATGGAGTCAGAGTCTCTGGTTTATGTGGAACTTTTGTCTCTTGGGCTAATATTTTCCTTGTGTCTTTGGTGTTCTTCATTGTCCTTTGTTCCAAGTGGATGGGGCCAATTGATACATCTCAGATGGCTGTTTGCAAGCTTTTAAGACCCCAGACGCCACACATCAAAGTGGGATGCAGAACATTTTCTTAATAAACTTTGTTATGCCAATTCACCTATATGTATCCCAAAACTATGGTCCCTAGGCCCCCAGCCCCAGCTACTCTGTCCCTCAGAGTGTTTGGTTGTGTTCCGGAAACTTCTTAGCTTTTGCTTTGGTCCAGTTGTGCTAACTTCCGCTGTATTGTGTGTTGTGCTTTTGATTTTGGGGTTTTCTTACTCATGAAACCAAATGAGTAAGCAGCTTTTCTTTCACCTGAAGGAATCCTGGTGACACAGTGGTTAAGAGCTCAGGCTGCTAACAAAAAAGTTGGCAGTTTGAATCCACCAGCTGCTCCTTGGAAACCCTAGGGGCAGTTCTACTCTGTCCTATAAGGTTGCTAGAAGTTGGAATGGACTCGATGGCAACAGATTGATTTTTGGTTTATACTTGTGGATATAATCCCATTTAGAACTGAGGAACAGAAGCTAAAAAGAGATAAGTACCTTTCCCCAGAGCCAACACAGAGAAAAGCCTTCCGCTAGAGCTGGTGGCCCGAATTCAGGTGTCTAGCCTCCTAAACTATGAGAAAATAAATTTCTGTTTGTTAAAGACACCCACTTATGGTATTTCTCTTACAACAGCACTAGGTAACTAGGACACTTCACTACTGTTGAAGGGTCATAGGGAGGAAACAGAATTACAGGTACTCAGGAGAGCTGAAACCATGGATCAGGGACTTACTGGTAGAACTGCTGGTGTGGAGGCAAGCCTGCTCCTAACATTTGTGGGATCCAGGCAGTCATATGTAAAAAAATGTTTAACAACCAGCGATCCAAAAAAAAGCCCCAATTTGTAGTGTGTGCTGCTTTCTATGGTGTAACTACTCCCTTTATGCAGATTTCAGTCTACAAACCTGATGTCACTGAACAGAGGTAGGACAAGATGCAGACAATTGGTTTTTGTGATCAAGTATGAGCGAACTCCAGTACTTCACTGGAGGCAGGTGTGAGTACAAATGGAGGCCAACATACCTTAGGCCAGAATAGTTAAAAGGAGTCCCTGGGTCCCCCGAAACTATTGCCCTGATGTAATCTTTAAACATTAAACCAAAAATATCCCCCAAAGTCTTCTTAAAACCAAACAATAGTTTAGCTGAACTAGTGAAGAATGACTGCCTTGAGCCTTGTGTGCTCTTTCCAAATCTATCTATATGGGATCAAACTGACAACTTGAAATATTAGACAGGAAACAGTGGGCAGTAAGTTTCTGTTAATGGGAGAGGAACAACTCAGAGAAGGAGGGTGATAATGGTTGCACAACTTGAAGAATGTAATCAACGTCGCTGAATTGTACACGTAGAAACTGCTGAAGTGGTGTATGTTTTGCTGTGTATATTCTCAACAACAACAAAATAAATAAAATAAAATAAAGGAGTCCTTGAGTGGTGCAAATGGTTAATATGCTCTACGGCTAACTGAAAGGTTGGAGGTTCAAGTCCGCCCAGAGACACCTCAGAAGAAAGCCTTGGCAGCTTCCTCCAAAAAAATCGGCCAATGAAAACCCTATGGAGCACAGTTCTAGTGTGACACACATGGGGTCGCTGTATGCCAGAGGCAATGCTGTGGAGTATCACCCAGATCCCTGCTTCAGATGGAGCCACTTGTTCCCCCAGCTGCTGGGAGACTGGGATGCTGACAGCTCACAGCTGAGTCCCACTCTAGGCATTGCCTTCAGCTGAAGGGAGCTGCTTTGTCCAAGGTCACACTTCTCCCCACCCCCATCCAATAATAGTTGACATTAAGGCGCAAAGGCCAGACCCCCTTGCATCAAGTTGAGACAATTCTAAAGGGCCATCCCAGATCTGAGCTCCCCATGGGATCAGCTGAGGTCTTTGTAGCGACCATATCTCAATTCAACTTCTCTTTCTGCTAGTCCTACTTCCCTCACAGTTATTGTTCCCGAGAGTACCCCCCCCCCCAAAGAACTACCTGCATGCAAATCTCCATCTCAGAGTCTGCTTCTCCTGAGACAGGAGTGGGCAAACTATGGCCTGCAGGCCAAATCCAGATCTCCAGCCACATGTCACTTGAGTAGTTGTAACAGAAACTTCTGGTCCACAAAGCCTAAAATATCTACTATCTGTCCTTGTCAAAAGTGTTTACCGATCGTGCCCGGCTACCAGCAGAGAACGTCCTGACAGGGAACACAACAGAGGGTCCCTGATGGAGCAGTAGAATGATGGGATGCAGAACTCAAATTCTAGTAAGAAGACCGGACTTAATGGTCTGACTGAGACTGGAGGCGCCCCGGAGAGCATGGCCCCTGGACTCTATCACCCGAGAACTAAAACAATTTCCGAGGCCAACTCTTCAGACAGGGATTGGACTGGACTGTGGGACATAAAGTGATACTTATGAAGAATGTGCCTCTTAGTCAAGTAGATTCAAGAGACCAAAGGGGCAGCTTCAGTCCAGAGGTGAGATGGGAAGGCAGAGAGAGTCAGGAGCTGGTTGAATGTTCATGGGGAATCAGGGGCGGAGGGGAGTAGTGTGCTGTCGCAGAATGCGGTGAGAGTTTGGGGTTTCATAACAATGTAGGTAAAAAAAAAAAATTCTGTATGGGAGGCTAATTTGAAATGTAAACTTCGTTTCATTACAACAATTAAAAAAAAAGTGTTTACCAATCCCTATCCTAAGACAGCAAATATACCTTCATAACCACAAAATTGAAAAATATGCCTCAACCTATGGTTTTTATATAATTGAAAATCAACAAAATATTAGAGAGACAACTAAGTTTAATTATTAATAGATGTGACTGGAGCCCTGGTGGCACAGTGGTTAAGAGCTTGGCTGCTAACAAAAAGGTTGGCAGTTCAAATCCACCAGGTGCTCCTTGGAAACCCTATGGGGCAGTTCCACTCTGTCCTATAGGGTCACTATGAGTCTGAATCTACTCGATGGCAACAAGTTTATTACATGTGACTAGGTCTTTTGTTATGAGCCAGCAATGTTTAGACGAACATTAAAATAAAGACATAATCAATTTATAAATTATGTATGCATTCTCTAATATTAATTTTTGTCTTAAATTCAGCAAAATCATCATATTTTATAATCTAGATTTCACATAATTTAGGTTATATTGATAGTAAAAATTCAAGACTTAAAAATAAACAGTTGTACTTAAAGTATTCATTATTTCAATAAATTTTCATAGAGCTTGCAAAGTAAAATAAATGTAAAAAAAATAAAATTATTTTTTATATTTTCATCAAAACTTGATTTTGTTCTAAAATATTCAAAATTTATCAAATTTTTAAAAATACGATTAAGTTCAGACTTTAAATTGAATCTACGTAAAAACCAAATTTGTATTTAATTGTTCAATTGTCATAAAATCTTTTAAGATATATTTATAAATAAATCTATTCAAAGTTTTAGTGTTTCCTGTCTGTGATGCTTAATATTACGTGTCAGCTTGGCTAGGCTATCTATGATTCTCAGTGGTTTGGCAGACATTGGACTGATTACTCTTCCATAATGTAATATAATGTAATCACCTCCATGATGTTATCTAATGTGATCAGCCAGTCAGTTGAAAGTGGAGTTTCATTGAGAGTGTGGCCTGCCTCCAGTATATAAATAAATGTTCTCACAAGGATCTCTCTCTCTTGACCCTGCACTCTTCTCATCACCTGACCTCCAGTTCTTGGGACATAAGCCTGCAGAAGTGTTCAGTGAGCCTGCAGATTTTGGATTCTCTAGTCCCACAACCCCATAAGCCGGCAGATTTTTGGTTCCTCAGCCCCCAAAACCACATGAGTTAACAGAAATCTTCAGCCTGCTGCAAGACTTGTGGATTTGGGACTTGTCAGCCTCTACAACTGCATGAGCCATTTCCTTGAAGTAAATCTTTCTATATATATTTATATATATGCTTCACTGGTTTTGCTCCTTAGAGAACCCAGACTAAGATAATATCCATCCAGTTGCCAAATATAAAGATTCGATATAATGCTTCATTCAAGTGATATCTAGACTTGGGGATGGATTACCCAGTAAGCAAGGAATGCACAGGCTTACTTGTGCTTACTTACTAATCTGTAGTGCACAATTTCCTCCTGTTTTTCACCACGTCTTTGATGAAATTGTGCACCACAGATTAGTAAGTAAACACAATTAAACCTGTGTGTACCTTGCTTACTGTAAGCCCGTGTGTACCTTGCTTACTGGTTAATCCACCCGTCTAGATTACATACATACAATACGTGATATTTCTCAGCCACCATGTGAAACTGTTGCAAATACCACACTAAAGAGTGAGTACTTTAGGAGCATGAATTGGAACACAAAGAGAAGCAAAATCTAGATACTCAGCACTACCAGAAAACAATATTTCATTGTGCAGAAGCCTATTACATTTCTGCTGAGAGGAAGGATTTAACAAACTAACTAATGTGTCTTTTGTCTAAGGATTCTAGTACTCAAATCCTCCCTGTGTTCCAAGCATAGTTGACTCTGATGGCAGTATTCTCTCCCAAGTGACAAAAGTGCCCATATGTTCTTTAATAAGTATTTTTTGAAATTGAGACCCTTATCCATTGCTGGTGGGAATGCAAAATGGTACAATGTGGCAGTTCCTCAATGGATGAATGGATAAACAAAATATGGTGCATACATACTGTCTCACTCTGGGTTCTTTAGACGAGCAAAACCAGTGAAGTGTATGTAGATAGAAATTTACTTTAAAAAAATGGCTGATGCGATTGTGAAGAAATGGCTCACGCAATTACGAGAGCTGACAAGTCCCAAATCTGTAGGTCAGATGATAGGCTGACAACATCTGCTGGCTCTCGTGGATGCAGGGGCTGACGAACCCAAAATCTGCAGGTCAGGCCATAGGCTGGAGGCCTCTGCTGGCTCATGGGGTTGCAGGGGTTGGTGAATCTGCAGGTCAAGTGACAGGCTGGAGGCCTCTGCTGGCTTACCTCCCAAGAACCAGGTCAGACACGGGGTTGAGACAGAGAGATTTGCCAGAGCATCTCTTCATACTGGATGCAGGCCACACCCCCAAGGAAACGCCCCTTTCAGCTAATTGGCTACTCACATCAGATCTGAAAATGGAAGGTTATTACATAGTATCTGCCAAACAACTGAGAATCACAATCTAACCAAGTTGACACATAACATTACCATATTTTACGCAAATAAGGCATGCCTTCTGCATTTGTTTGTCAGCTGCACCTTCCCCCTGTGAATATTTTCATAAGTGCACTGTGCGATTTTTTTTTACAGTAACACGTGGAAGAGGATTGGCATGGGGGCACTTGTAAGGGCGCCTCACAGGAAAAGGGCTCAGCGGCAAACAAACCAGAGGGCACACATTATTTGTATAAAAATGTGGTAACCATCACACATAAACAATGGAATAGTACTCAGCCAGTAAGAGAAATGAAGTCTTGATACATGCTACAATATGGATGGAGCTTGAAAACATTATGCTGAGGGAAATAAGTCAATCACAAAAGGACAAATATTGTATGAGACCTCTATTGTAAAAACCAATGAAAAAGTTCACATGCAAAATGTAACAATTCTTGTTGGTT
>NW_004443978.1:16063451-16092280 GCF_000243295.1 Trichechus manatus latirostris
GGGGTTGTTAACCAATGTCATAAAACAGCATGTGTGTTACTGTTACATGAGAAACTATCTGTTCTGTAAGCCTTCACCTGAAGTACAATAAAATATTAAAAAAAAAAAAAAGGACAAATACTGTACGACCTCACCTATACAAAAATACAAAAAAAGCAAACATATAGAGACCAAAGTTTATTAGTGATTACCAGGAGCAAGAGGGAGGGGAAAGGGGGGGATTATTGCTTATGAAGTTTTTGTTTACAATGATGGAAAAATTGCATTAATTAAGAGTAGGTTTGCAAAGTCAATTATTGTAGTTGTTGTCAATAAGTTGTATACCTGTAAAAAGTTGAACTGACAAAAGTTGTGTGGTATATTTACAGCAGCAACAACAATAATAAAGAGTAGCTCCTGAGGCTGTTTATGTACAACTAAACTACACACCTTGTGAGATTTGGTTCCTTGGTTTGGAGGTTTAGGGTCATGGTTTGGTGAGACATCCCAGTTCATTTGCCTAATAGAGTGTTTAGTGCTTCTGTTCTGCCTTAGTTTGTTGTGTAGTGACTACGGTCTTAAAAGCTTGCAAGTGGCCATCCACAGCAATTGGTCTCTATTTGCCTGGAGCAAAAGAGGAAGAAAGAGAGTCAGGAATAGGAAGAGGAAATGGATGTGCGGCTAATTGCTTCCATGAACAACTGCCTTCTTTGCCATGAGACCAGAAGAGTTGGATGGTGCCTGGCTACCATTACTGAACATTTTGATAAAAGATTCTATAGAAGAATCCTGATCAAAAGGGGGGAAATGCAGAACAGAATTTAAAATTCTCATAGACTCCAGGCTTTCTGGAGCCATGGAGGCTGGATAAACCCCTGAATCTTTTGCCCTCAGATCATCTTTAAACCTCAAACCAAAATTATCCCCTGAAGCCTTCTTAAAACCAAACAACAGTTTAGCTTAACTAGTAAAGAGTGTCTGCCTTTAGCATTATGCTCTTTTAAGATCTATCTATATGGGATCAAGGAACCCTGGTGGTGCAGTGGTTAAGTCCTCGGCTGCTAACCAGTCGATTGGCGGTTTGACTCTGCCAGCTGCTCCATGGGAGAAAGATGTGGCAGTCTGCTTCCGTAAAGATTTACAGCCTTGGAAACCCTATGGGGAGGTTCTACTCTGTCCTATAGGGTCGCTATGAGTCAGAATCAACTAGACGGCAATGAGTTTTTATATGGGATCAAGCTGACAATAGCCACTCAAACGATTAGGTAGGAAACTTAGGGAGCAGTGAGTTTGTGTTAGTGAGTGAGGAACAACTAGGAAAAGGAATGTGAGAATGGATGCACTTCTCTAAAAAGACAACCAATGTCACTAAATTGGACATGTAGAAATTGTTGAATCTGTGTATGCTTTGCTTTGTATATTTTTAACAACAACAACAACAAAAATAATTTTTTAAAAAACCCCATGGATCACAACTGCCCAGTCCTGTTGTGCATGGGGTTGCCATGAGTTCGGGGCAGACTTGACAGAAGATAACAACAACAACAACATGATGTGTGATGCTCTAAAGCTCTGGGTCCAGGGCTGGGGCCCCCATTTCTTGGTCTAAGGGCAGTAGTGCCAGTGACTCCCACCAACAAAACCCAACAAGAGGCAACTGCCAAGGAGTGCTGGGCAGCGAGGATCAGCCTTCCAGGCGCAGATCAGGGAAGAGAAGGGTGAAGAAGGAATGAGGAGATTATAGGGGTGTGTAGGGGAAATGGGTAAACATAGCTATTTATCCTGTAGAGCGAGTCCATAGGCCGGTGGAAATAGTAATACATACGTCATCTCTAGCAAGCGTGCTGAAGGTCGCTGACCTTATCCTATTTCACGCTTCCATAGTAACTCACCTATCATCCCAAAATAGTTAGCATTTAGGTTATGTGCCAAAGACTTAAACTTTTATTTATAGCAGAGTTAACATAAAGGGCAGTGTCTTAGTTGTCTAGTGCTGTGCTCTGGTTCTTCCTTCTTGGTGGAGGAGATCCCTCTCCTTCATGCTTCCTTCTCTCTTTTATATCTCAAAAGAGATTGACTCAAGATACAACCTAATCTTGTAGATTGTGTCCTGCCTCATTAACATTAACTGCCCTTAATCCTGCCTAATTAACAACATAGAGGTTCAGATTTACAACACTCAGGATAATCACATCAGATGACAAAAAGGACAACCACACAGTACTGGGAATCATAGCCTAGCCAAGTTGACATACATTTTGGGGGATACAGTTCAATCCATAACAGGCAACCTAAGCCAACCCTGAGGGCTGAGGGTTGAATGGTTTTTATTATTCTTTCTTTTACAATATAATAAAATCAAGAATTGCACCTTTGGGATATGAAAGTGAAAACGTTTTCATGGGCACACTCCTATGTTGACTTCAGAAACAGTGGTGACTGGGTTCATGCTGGAAGATTTCCAAAATTGGTCTGAGAATTTCTCAAGTCTTTCTGGAAGTGTGCTTCACCCGTTTGGAAGTACTTTCTCTGCTTTATATATGTGGAGGGCAGGGAAAAGAATATTGCTTCGCTAGCCTACTGTCAAACAAAGATTCTTTTCTACTCAAATGGTGTTCACTCTCTGAAAGGGAAAAGAAAATTAATATTTGAGTGTCTACCAAATGATTCTTGGGAATTTATTTTTATTGAGTGTGTATCAAGTAAATTAATATTTATTGAGTGTCTGCAAAGTATCTCCTAGGAGAGAGAAACAGAGTCAATCAGCCAGGCTGGAGGATTATATGAGCCCAGGCCAACGCCATCATTTAAGGTCAGTTGGCAACATGCTGGCTAATAAGCAGTTGGAGAGAGTCAGGCAGCAAAGAGAAATGAGAGAGGTTACAGACATGCAGAGAAATGCAAAAATGAGCCACCATGCAACTCTGGAGACAGAGAACAAGTGGCTTCTGGGCTGTATTTTCTGAGATCCATGAGGTTCCCTGGTATCCTGACATAAATCCATCTGTACTTGAGTTAACTTGGAAGATTTTCTTCCTCCTTAATGTTTTCTGAGTTAGCCAGAGAGTGTCAGTTCTTAACAACTTGCTAGACATAGTAGAGGGTAATTTTACTCATGGCATGGGGTATGAGTTTATTTAAAACACTGCATGATCACAAAAATTTGTGTAAGTCATTCTGCTGTTGTTAGGTAGCATTGAGTATGTTCAGACACATAGTGACCCTATGTGTAACAGAATGAAATGTTACCTGGTCCTGTGCCATCCTCACAATAATAGGTATATTGAGCCCATTGTTGCAGCCACTGTGTCAATTCATCCATTGAGGGTCTTTCTCTTTTTCACTGATCTTCTACTTTACCAAGCATCGTGTCCTTCTCCAGGGATTGGTCCCTGCTAATAACATGTCCAAAGTGAGGCCAAGTCTCGCCATCCTTAAATAGAAAAAGCCTTCCATTGAACTGAATTTTCAGTCACCTTGCTTGAGCTCAGTACAACTAATATGATTTCCTAACCATTTGCTATTGAGTTGATTCCAGCTTATTATGACCCCATGTGTGTCAAAGTAGAACTGTGCTCTATAGGGTTTTCGATGACTGATTTTTTAGAAGTAGGAGTTTCTTCTGAGGTGCCTCTGAGTGGACTCAAACCTGCAACCTTTTGGTTACCAGCTGAGTGTGTTAACTGTTTGCACCACCCAGGGGCTCAATCAAGTTCCTTGAGTTCAGTACAACTAATATAATTTCCTATAGTTTTCAGATGCTAAACTAATAATGAAGAAAGCCGAAGAGTTAAATATTTACCTACTTCCAATTTGGGGCAATTACATATAGTATTGCTATAAATATTCTTGGTGTGTCTTTAGTGGACATACACAACAATTTCTTTCAGTACGTGCCAAGACAGAATGCACTGGGTCACTGGAGATACATATACTTAGTAGCTACTTCCCTGGGAATAACGCAAAGTGAGGAAAGTCATACTTTCATAGAGCAGAGGACAGGTAGCCAGTGTCACAAACCTTGTCAGACTCTTGAGAGAGGCACATAGCCCACTGAGGACAGGATTCATGCTGAAGCAGAAGAGATAGACATTTTTATTTTTAAATATTAAAGCAACTTCACCAGAAGAAGAGGTTCAGCAATCCCAGAACAGAGTTCTGCCTCGAACAACCCGAGCCTCATTCCACTTCCCTGCATATCTCAACATCCAAATTCGCTAGAAGCAGCTCCCACTATATTCAGTTTTTCTGTTTGGAAAGTTTACATCTAGGTGACTTGTTCCCAACGTCTTTTACATTGTTTAATTTGACATTAGGCTTTTCTCTGGAGAGTAAAGACTATTTTTCATAATTTGTACCTCTCTTGAGCTTTTGGAGTCAAAAATCATAAGCTGGGGGTTAGCAACACCTCGTAGTAGAAATACTATCTCCATTAGGCTTGCTATGGGATTCTGGAGAATCTGAGCTTTGTGTTGGGTTGTATTTTTGTACTTGGCTCCATTTTAACATTCAAGGGTGCATTAGGCAGGAGAAACTGTTCAGTGAATATCTCTGGAGGCACCAATACATTTTTTTTATCTGAATATTTTTCCTTCTGCAAATCATACATTCAGCCCAACAAGACATCAGGCAGCCGTTAAGAGAGCACAGGCCACAAGTTTTTAATAACTCTGAAAAACAAGTGCAGTAAGCATTTTTCTTCCCATTTTACCAGTGGGGAAACCTGAGATTCAGAGAAATTGTGTAACTTGTCCTAGATCACACAAATAGTTCATAGCAGACGTGATATTAGAAGTTATCACTCTTTGTCTCTCTGTCTACTAAAAACCCATTTCCATCAAGTCTATTCCAACTCATAGTGACCCTATAGGACACAGTAGAACTGCCCCATAGGGTTTCTAAGGCTGTAATGTTTAGGGAAGCAGATTGCCTCATCATTCTCCCACAGAGGGATTGGTGTGTTCAAGTCGCCAACCTTTCAGTTAGCAGCCGAGAGCTTACCAGTAACCACTGCACCATCAGGGCTCCTTCTGTTTATTAAACCACCGTGAAATGCCCCAAAAAGCATTCAAGCATGCTAGGTCCAGATTATCTCACCAAACTATATCATTGAATGTGACCATTTTGCCCAAAACAGCCATATTTCTTGCATACTGTTTATTAAACTCTAACCAGACAGTGTGTAAAGTACTGAGACCCATTCTAATAACTGACCAATATGGGCGAAACCATTAAAGTGGTCATGTTGATAGACATAATGATATCCCATTTCTTTCCCTGATCAGCTTCATTAGTTGTACTTGAGTGATAGCTTTCTGTCTATGTATGGTTATATGTATGTATCTTATAAACCAGCAAAATTTCCCTCAAAAGTACTTGAGAAAAATGTTCCTTGAAAATCCTTTAGAAAAGTTGTCTTTGAAAGCCCTCCAGAAACATGCCACATTGGTGATGGGCATACTCAGTAATTCTACTAGGCCAGTTCTCCCTCTGTGATGGTTAAGTTTGTGTGTCATCTTGGTTGGGCCGTGATTCCCAGTGGTTTGGCAGTTATTATGTAGTTTGGCAGCTATGTAATGATGTAATCACTTCCGTAATGAGATCTAATAGAAAGTAATCAACTCCATAATGAGATCTGTATGAGTAGCCAATCAGTTTAAAGGGAATTTCCTTGGGAGTGTGGCCTGCATCCAATATAGGTGGACTTTCTGGATAAGCTCATGGGCTTTTGCTCTGTCTGGATCCTGCAGCTGGCACCTGTTCATCTGACCTCTGATTCTTGGGACTAGAGCTAGCAGCTTACCTACTGATCTTGGGATTCATCAGCCTCCACAGCCTGTGAACCAGAGCCTGCTGTCTGACCTGCCAATCTTGGGTTCACCAGCCATCTGCAGCTACGTGAGTCAGAAGCAACCTCCAGCCTGACCCATGTACTTGGGACTTTCCAGCCTCTACAGTCGCGTGAAGGTGCAGTGGTTAAGAGCTTGGCTGCTAATGAAAGATCGGCAGCTCAAATCCACCAGCCGCTCCTTGGAAACCCTATGGACAGTTCTACTCTTTCCTATAGGGTCGCTGTGAGTCAGAATTGACTCGACTGCAACAGGTTTGGTTTGGTTTTATATATATTTATACACTTCACTGGTTTTGATTCTTTAGAGAACTCAGCCCAAGACACCCTCCAACCATCTCTCTTCCTTTTGTTGAGTACTAGTTAAAGCACTGGCTGGTATAGGGCCATTTTTTCACAAAATGTATGCTATAATCATGCTATGTTTGGCAAGATGCTCACACAATGGGAGGAAAGACAGAGCTGAGATTGGCTAAGGGGAAAGCCACTCACATCTACCATCTTAGTTGAGAGTAGAATGGTGGATAGAGCCACCCAAGCAATTTAAACTGTTATTGTCCTCTCATATAAGCTAAGCATCTGTATGATGCAAGCCCACTGTATTCAATCTTCCCCCTGAAACTTAGGTCATTGCTGGTTTTTCTGTCTTCACTATTCTTGTCAAGGGTCTTAGCTAAAATCCTTTGGCAGTGAGTAACAGAAGCCTACTCAAGCTAGTGAAGATAAAAAGGAGGGATTATAAAGATATCAAGGTGTCTGGTAGAACTCCACTATCAGCATGATGAAGATTCATTTTTTCCCTCCCCAGCATCCACTTCCCTCCTTTCCTCTTGCCATTAGTCCCAGGTTTCTACTTGTGGATCTGTATGGATGTGCATGTGTTGACCCCAGTTCTAACTCTAGAGGTGGAGCATGTGACCTAGACTTACTCAGTCATCACCGTCTGCCCACACACACACACACTCTGCCCACAGTGATCGATGCAGAAATGGGTATGTGTTGTAAGTTAGTCCAATCAGGGTAACTCTCAGAATTTTAGTGGCAATTCTGGACCTCTTTCCTTCTGGATGGAAGAAAGAAAGCTCATAACTCTGAGGGCTTGTGGCAACCATCTTGATCTTGGCATAGTGATGAGTGACTGACTACACAAACAGACATCGATCAGATCATATATAAAAATGGAACTCTGACACACAACCTTCAGCAACCATCCCAGGAAGCCAAACAACCATCTCTGTAACAATTGGCTCCAAATGGTCAGGACTTCATTAATAACTGGCAACTTCCCTAATTTTTGTCCCCGCTTCCAATTTAGGACCAACTGGAAAAAGCCAAATATGCCCCCCTAACCAACCATATAAAATGCACCGTTTCTAGTTAGCCTGCCAATGCCCGCCAATCAGGACGTATATGAAGCCTTCCCTTTTTTCCTCTATAAATTTTTCCCACTCCCTTGCCTGCCTTTGTTATTGTTGTTGTTAGGTTCTGACTCATAGCAACCCTATGTACAACAGAACAAAACACTGATCAGTCCTATGCCATCCTCTCAATTGTTGCTATGCTTGAGCCCATTGTTGCAGCCACTTTGTCAATCCATCTCATTAAGGGTCTTCCTCTTTTTCGCTGACCCTCTATTTTACCAAGGACGATGTCCTTCTCCAGGGACTGATCCCTCCTGACAACATGTTCAAAGTATGTGACATCCTTGCTTCTAATGAGCATTCTGTTTGTACTTTTTCCAAGACAGATTTGTTTGTTCTTTTGACAGTCCATGGTATATTCAATATTCTTCTCCAACACCACAATTCAAAGGCGTCAATTCTTCTTCGATCTTGCTTATTCATTGTCCAGCTTTCACATGCATACGATATGACTGAAAAACACCATGGCCTGCCTTTGAGTCTCTGTCAAACGCAAGTGATGGTGGCTGACTCCCTTGCTATAGCAAGCTCTGAATAAACAGCATTTGCTTGTTCTGTTATTCTTGTTTAGGCGATTTTTGTCTATTTTCACAGTGAAGAGATGCAAAAAAAGCCAGATCCTTGGGAATATCACCTAACATGAGATGCCTCTCCCTTTTCAGTCAAGTAAACCAAGAAAATTCCTTCTGTCTCTGTCTCTCTTCTTTCTCCTCTTGTCTTCTCTTGCTGCTTTCCTCTCTTCTTTTACTCTTCAGACTATGTCCACCGTGCATATAGCTAAACATGGTTCTCCAAATGGGTGATAGTTCCTAAACCCTCCTCAGTTCAAGAGAACAGTTCAGATTGAATTGGAATGTCTTACACCAATATCGAATTTCTGGAAGCAGGAACTTTATTGGTCCAATGCACAATAGCCCTGATGGAAGGGTAGAGAGGGTGGAGGGGTTGAAGAGGCAGAGGAGGTACAAACACCACTGCTGATCCACTACATCAGTTTCATGGAGGGAAGCTAGATGGAACTCTTGTCAAAGTTGTATCCTAGTCAACAGGGAAGGCCGAGGACCCAGGATCCTAATGAATTGAAGGAGCAGGGAAAAAAAATTTTTTTTAAGTGTAAGATAGATTGTCAGTGGATAAATTCTCTCATTACTTTGTTTTTCTTCAACAGAAATAAGATGAAACAATGTCCTTTTGAAGAAATGTATGTTGTGCAAGATTTCACCAAGTAAACTAAAAAAAATTCCTAGAAACATTTTGAAAAGAAAATACTAACATTCCTATGACCACAAGAGATGAAAGATGGATGGCAGGAAGCAAATGATAAAAAAGAAATAAAGGGCAACATTTGTATTTGGGGACTTCTGTTCAGATGAGCTGCTAAAAATGATTACTGCATTGATTTAGCTTTTAAAATTATAATTCTTTCACAATTAAAGTACTATGAGTTTCTTCAAATCTGGCACATACTGAAAACTTCTGGTTCTACTCTGTGTTATGATTATCCTGTTGTGGTGGCAGACACAGTTCAAGAATGTTCTGTGCTTAGCTGAGGTCATTCTTCTAGGTCAGAAATGTTTCAGATTCTTATTCATTGCAAAAGTTTCCTTGGGGACAGGAGAGCTTTAAGTTTCAGAAAATATTAGTTGATCTTGTTTCAAAAAGATATCCTTAATGAGCAGATATTTTTCCATAGATCCAAAAGACTGCATTTTGAAAAATATTTTAATTTTTGTAGTAGTAAGAATCCTTTCAGAGCCCTGGTGGTGCAGCGGTTAAAAGCTACAGTGTGCTATGGCTGCTAACCAAAAAGTATGTCAGTGCTAATCTACCAGCTGCTCCTTGGAAACCCTATGGGACAGTTCTACTCTGTCCTATAGGGTTGCTATGAGTCGGCATCGACTTGACGGCATTGGGTAAGAATCCTTTCAAGTCAACAGAAACTTAACCCAAACTAGCTTAAGCACAAAAGGGAATTTACTCATATACTGAGAAGTATAAGCTTGATCCAGGGATACAACATTGTCATTAAGACATTCTCTTGTTCTCTCTTTAATAGTAATCATATAATAGTTAATGTGTATCGAATCCTTATTCTAAACACTTTTCAAATTTGTCATTTAATTCTCCTAGAAGGCAGGAGCTATTGCTATCTCCATTTTATTGATGTAGAAAGAATAAGAAACTTGGCTAGGGTTATACTGCTTACAAGCTGTTGAGCCGATAGTTGAGCCCAGGCATTTTGATTCTAAAGGTTACACTTTTAACCTCTATACTCTAAGGCCCTTCATTTTCCCACTTGGTTTGTTTCTGCTTTTCTTGCATGCTGGCTTTATTTTTCCCCCTTGACACAGCACACAAGAGACGGCCAACTGTAGACCCAAGCCTGAATATCTACTCCTTGCTTTCCAAAAGCTCTTGACCACAAGCTCCATTGGAAAAGTCCTAGGGAAGACATTCATTGGTTCTTCTTGAATCATGTGCTCATCTTTGAACCAATATAAGCACTTTATATGGATTATATCATTTAATCCTCATAACAACTATTGAGAAAATACAGGGGAATGAGATACTGACTCAGCCTAGGATAGGTTGTGAAGAAGGAGGTTCGGAGCACCATGACTGATGGTACCGTTGGGACTACCTGGAATGGGGGAAGGAGTGACTGTAATGACTCAGAAAAAGAAGAAAGGGAAAGCATACTTGGCAGATAAAAATTATACTTACTAAAGTCTACAAGAGATATCAATTTCCTAGTGCCATTTAATTCTACTCACTGCACGTGGTTATTGTGATTTGTCTTAGTGTTCCCTCAACAGCAGACCCCAAGAGAAAGATTTTGGATGCAAGGTATTCATTTCAAAAGTTTCCTTAGGGGAAATGCATAGATACCAATGCTTATTTGTGGTTACCAGAGGTGGGAGGAAAGAGGAAGGGGAAACCATTGCTGAGGGGGCACTGAGTTTCTGTTAATGATGGTGAAAAAAAATTGGGCAAGGTTAGTGGTAATGATTGCACAACATAATGAACTTAATCAATGTCACAGTGCATGTAAAAATTGTTGAACTGGCAAATGTTCTGTTATATATATATTTACCACATAATTTTTTTCCTCCTTGGGGACAGGAGAATTTGAGTTCAGCTGGAAAGTGATCCCAGTAAGCACTGATAGCAGAGGGAGAAACTAAGACCAGAAGGGACAAAAGCCAATCAAGAGTGCATTAATGAGCAGGTTATTGCTGTGGGTACCCGGGGCTCAATTCCCCTGGGGACCTCTGAGGACCCTCTGAGAGACTGAGGAACACATCTCAGAACTGTCCTCTGAGAGATGAAAAAACTGAGGGGTTCAGCCATCAACTTCCCTGTTTCATTGTTTGAGGGTCACTCTTGGATGTTAACTCTCTAGTACTTCCCACAAACTCTGAGAACATTCTCAGAGCCAGAAAACTCCCTTAGGTAGAGAGAGGCAGGAAACCATTCAGATATCAGGGGACTGACCCAACATTGCTGTCCTGAAGAAAGATAATACGAGCCACAGATGTGAGCCACAAACATAATTTTGAATTTTCTCATAGCCACATTAAAGAAAGCAAAAAGAAACAGGTAGAATTAATTCTAAATCTATATTTTATTTAACCAATACATCCAAAATACTATCATTTGAAAATTTAATCAACATAAACAATGTTAACATTCTTTTCTCAATGTTACTTTCTTTTCTTGTACTAAGTCTTTAAGTATTTAAGTACAAAGTATTTAAGTACTAAGTATTCTACCCACCACTTGTCTATTAGTTTGTAGTACTGTGGTGGCATGCATGTTGCTATGGTGCTAGAAACTATGCCACTAGTATTTCAAATACCAGCAGGGTCACCCATGGTGAACAGGTATCAGGGGAGCTTCCAGACTAAGACAGATAAGGGAGAAAGGCCTGGCAATCTACTTCCAAAAATCAACCAGGGAAAACCCTATAGATCACAACGTAATATTGTCTGAGATAGTGCTGGAAGATGAGCCCCCCAAGTTGCAAGTCACTCAAAATACACAGTGACTGCAACAATGGACTCAAACATACCAAATACCATGAGGATGGCACAGGATTGGGCAAAGTTTTGTGCTATTGTTCATGAGTTGGAGCCGACTCGATGGCAACTACCAACAAGAATTTTACACTTAAGCATATCTCAATGTGCACTTGCCACATTTTAAGTTTTCTGTAGCCACCTGTGGCTAGTGGCTACTTTACTAGTCAGTGCAGGCCTACAAGGTGTCTGTAATCCCATGAGGAAATGTAGGTGGAGCACTAATAGCAATGGCTGCACAAATCAACTTCACCTACCCAGAGAATGAAATCAATCCAGGGACTTTACAAGGATTTTCCTTTTCTGATTCGCAACAAGGGCCCTATAAGGGCTCAGGCCATATTTACTGGCAGTTAAAACACTGGAGTATAAACTTCTTCAAGGCTGGGGCTGAGTCTTGTTCGTGTTGGCCTCCCTGGTTTCAAGGGAAGAGTCTGGCTAAGAAGGTCTTCAAGGAATGTATATGGGACTAGATGAACGCTGACCAGTGACCACTCCCTTGATTTAAGCATGCCCCTATCTGTGATCTCCCACACATCTGTCAGTTTGTTGTACTGTTTTTCAACAACATAAACTGTGACTATACATTGAACACTAATGACCGAAGACCAGACAAGTTGTACAATGACATCAAGGACATCACACATGAAGAAAGCTAGCAGTCATTAAAAGACAGGAAAGAAAGAAAAGACCAAAATGGATATCAAAAGAGACTCTGAAACTTGCTCTTAAACGTCCAGTAGCTAAAGTAAAAGGAAGAAATGATGAAGTAAAAGAGCTGAACGGAAGATTTCAAAGGGCGGCTCAAGAAGACAAAGTAAAGAATTATAATGAAATGTGCAAAGACATGGAGTTAGAAAACCAAAAGGGAAGAATACACTCAGCGTTTCTCAAGCTGAAAGAACTAAAGAAAAAATTGAAGCCTCAAGTTGCGATAATGAAGAATTCTATAAGCAAAATACTGAATGATGCAGGGAGCATCAAAAGAAGATGGAAGGAATACACAGAGTCATTATACCAAAAAGAATTGGTCGACATTCAACCATTTCAAGAGGTAGCGTATGATCAAGAACCGATGGTACTAAAAGAAGACGTCCAAGCTGCGTTGAAGACATTGGTGAAAAACAAGGCTCTAGAAATTGACAGAATACCAATTGAGATGTTTCAACAAACAGATGCAGCGCTGGAAGTGCTCACTCATCTATACTAAGAAATTTGGAAGACAGCTACCTGGCCAACCGACCAGAAGAGAGCATATTTATGCCTATTCCAAAGAAAGGCGATCCAATTGAATGCGGAAATTATTGAACAATATCATTAATATCACATGCAAGTAAAATTTTGCTGAAGATCATTCAAAAGTAGCTGCAGCAGCACATCGACAGACAACTGCCAGAAATTCAAGCTGGATTCGGAAGAGGAGGGGGAACGAGGGATATCACTGTTGATGTCAGATGAATCCTGGCTGAAAGCAGAGAATACCAGAAAAATGTTTACTTGTGTTTTATTGACTATGCAAAGACAGTTAACTGTGTGAATCATAACAAATTATAGATAACATTGTGGAGAATAGGAATTCCAGAACACTTAATTGTGCTCATGAGGAACCCATGCATAGATCAAGAGGCAGTCGTTTGAACAGGACAAGGGGATACTGCGTGGCTTAAAGTCAGGAAAGGTGTGTGTCAGGGTTGTATCCTTTCACCATACTTATTCAATCTGTATGTGGAGCAAATAATCTGAGAAGCTGGCCTATATGAAGAGCATGGCATCAGTATTGGAGGAAGACTCATTAACAACCTGTGATATGCAGAAGACACAACTTGGCTTGCTGAAAGTGAAGAGGACTTGATGCACTTACTGATGAAGATTGAAGACTACAGCCTTCAGTATGGATTACATATCAACATAAAGATAACAAAAATCCTCACAACTGGACCAATAAGCGAAATCATGATAAATGGAGAAAAGACTGAAGTTGTCAAGGATTTCATTTTACTTGGATCCCATGGAAGTAGCAGTCAAGAAATCAAACAACGCACTGCATTGGACAAATCTGATGCAAAAGACCTCTTTGAAGTGTTAAAAAGCAAAGATGTCACCTTGAAGAGTAAGGTGCACCTGACTGAAACCACGGTGTCTTCGATTGCCTCATATGCATGCAAAAGCTGGGCAATGAATAAGGAAGACCAAAGAAGAATTGATGCCTTTGAATTATGGTGTTGGGAAGAATATTGAATATACCATGGACTGTCAAAAAATAAACCCATCTGTCTTGGAAGAACTGCAGCTAGATTGCTTGTTAGAGGAAGGATGGCGATACTTCGTCTCACATTCTTTGGACATGTTATTAGGAGGGACCAGTCCCTGGAGAAGGACATCATGCTTGGTAAAGTAGTGAGTCAGGGAAAAAGAGGAAGATCCTCAGTGAGATGGTTTGACACAATGGCTACAACAATGGGCTCAAGCATAACAACAATTGTGAGGATGGCGCAGGATGGGGCAGTGTTTTGTTCTGTTGTGTGTAGGGTCACTATGCGTTGGAACAACTAGACCGCAGCTAACAACAACAATAGCTATCTGTGATTTCTTTCTCAAGTCTTTGCTGGCCACTTCAAGCCACCCAGACACAAACCCCTACCTTTTCTGCCACCATTTAGCTCCTCAGTGCTTTCCTCTCTGAACAGCCTAGCTCCTCTGCTGGGGATAAAAGGCTAGCTTCTTACAGTTCTTTTTAACTTCAATAAAGAACACTACCATGACGCCCTTCACAACTGAGTTCCAACTTACCCAAAGCAGATCTTTAAGAGCAGAGAATGAACTTTTCTATACTTATTATTTATATTATGTTTATATATATTTATTTTTAAATACTTATTCTTTAGTGCCTATCTCAGTGCCTTGACCATAGTAGAAGCTGTGTAAAGTTGGCTGGATTTTACTGCTAATAGGCTAAAGCAGGAAGCATTGAACTGGGTGTCAGAAAACCTGGGTTTAATTTTAAGGTTCTGGAGTACTTTGTTGTGTGATCCCTGGAAAGCCCCTCAACTCATCAGAGCAGCTCTGTAAAACAAGGCAATTAAACCTGAAGTCTAATCTTTAAGAGCAATTCTATTGTGTGTTTATTATGAAAATTGAGATGCAAAGAAAGAAAAGGCCCTTCTAAGTTTCTTAAGGGTAAAGCCAAGTCATCGGTTGGGCCACGATTCTCAGTGGTTTGGCAGTTATGGTGTAGTTTGGAAGCTATGTAATGATGTACTAACCTCCATAATGAGATCTGATGTAATGTGATCCCCTCCCTGATGAGATCTCTTGTAAGCAACCAGTCAGTTGAAAGGAGTTTACTGGGGGGTGTGGTCTGCATCCAATATAGGTGGACTTTCTGGCAAAGATCGCAGGATTTTACTCACTCTGGATCCTGCAGCCGGCTCCTGTTCATCTGACATTGGGTTCTTGAGACTTGAGCTAGCAGCTTACCTGCTGTCTTAACCTGCTGATCTTGGGATTTGTCGGCCTCCAAGCCTGTGAACCAGAGGCCTGCTCTCTGACTTGCCGATCTTGGGTTCACCAGCCCCTGCAGCTACAGGGTTCAGGAGCAGCCTCCAACCTGACCCATGGACTTGGAAGTTTCCAACCTCTACAACCAAGTGAGCAATTTCTTTGATATAAATATATATACACACATATATGCTTCACTAGTTTTGCTTCTCTAGAGAACCCAGACCAGGACACTGGAGAAGGACATCCTGCTTGGTAAAGTAGAGGTCAGCAAAAAAGAGTAAGACCCTCAATGAGATGGATTGACACAGTGACTGCAACACTGGGCTCAAACATGGCAATGATTGTAAGAATGGGGCAGGCCCAGGTAGTGTTTCATTCTCTTGTGCATAGGGCAGCTATGAGTCAGAACCAACTTGACAGCAACTAAGACAGAAAGAAGGTCTGTGGATATGTATACTTGTGTGCATGTATTCATGTTATTATTTTATTTTAGGTGATTATTTTTAAGGGATTTGCAACCCTGATATTCTATGATTCTGTGAATAATTGTGGAAATTGAAGCAGATGACAAAGTATGTCTGAGGACAACCATAAATTACAACCCAGAGGCCACTGCCTTGTCTTAAGAGAACACTATATGCTGCAGTTCTGAGAGAGTAGTGGAATGGGGGAGGGTAGTGAGAAGGTTGTGTTTAGAGAGGAAATTCCCAGCCATCTGAAACAACTTTGGAAATGATGGGTCACTGCCAAGATGATTGCTGGTGACCACCAGCACAGGAAACAGAGCACGTGATGGCCTCCATCCAACTCCCTAAGCACAGGAGCCTGCTAATCAAGCACCATCCCATCTGCCCATGTTTCTAGTTCTTCTTTTGATTGTGTGCTGTTCTCTTCTTTTGAAGATGACACTGCCAATAATGCTTAACAGCTGGGAGTGCGGGTGTCCCTGATAAGAGCACTGGGGCCCAGTGATCTTCCCACACTGGGAACATATGGTGTTTCCTCTTTGCTTTGGGGCTGTGGTTGCCCCTAAAAGAGCCTGGTATTGGGTGCAGTTGGTTTTTAGACTTCTGGGCTGGCTCATTAAGAGCCATCTCATTTCACATCCTCCCGTGTGCAAGATCCTCTTTCGGCCACAATAAACACTCTCCCACCCCAGCACAGTTATTTGGGACTCTCAGTTATCATGTGTGAATATATTCCAGCTTCATTTGCACTAATACGCTATGTAATTGAGTCTATAAACGTTCACACACTTTCAACTGTTTTTATGGCAAGACAGCATGTTTCCAAAAAACCAAACCTGTTGCTGAGTCAATTCCAACTCATAGCGACTCTATAGGACAGAACAGAACTGCCCCCATGGGCTTTCCAAGGCTGTAAATCTTTACAGAAGCAGACTGCCTTATCTTTCTCACTTGGAGAAGCTGATGGGTTTGAACTACCAATCTATCGGTTAACAGCCGAGCTCTTAAATACTGTGCCACCAGGGCTCCTCACAGCCTATCTAAACACAACAAGAAAAGCCAAATCCACTGCCATTGAGTCGATTCATAGTGACCCTATACGGCAGGGCAGAACTGCCCCATAGGATGTCCAAGGAGCAGCTGGTGGATTCGAACTGCCAACCTCTTGATTAGCAGCTGAGCTCTTAACCACTGTGCCACCAGGACTCCCATAGCATGTTTAAAACCAAACCAAACTCATTGTGATTTCAACTCATAGCGACCCTACAGGACAGAATAGAACTGCCCTATAGAGTTTCCAAGGAGCACCTGGTGGATTCAAACTGCGGACCTTTTGGTTAGCAGCTGTAGCTCTTAACCACCACACCACCAGGGTTTCCACAGCACATTTAGAGGTTCTTTATTCTTTTATCTGCAAAATCTACTGAAGAGGACATGTCAGAGTTATTTTAAAAATAAACTCAATGTGTATGGAATAAAATAAAGAGTTTAGCAACATTATTTCATTATGAGAGTGATTGTCACAGTATTTTTATGTTATTATTATCTAAGTGAAGGAGCCCTGGTGGCACAAGGGTTAAGCGCGTGATTGTTAACTGAAAGGTTGGTGGTTGGAACCCCCCCAGCTGCTCCACGGGAGAAAGACCTGACAATCTGCTCCCGTAAAGATTGTTGTTGCTGTTGTTAGGTGCCGTTGAGTCGGTTCTGACTCACAGAGACCCTACGTACAACAAAATGAAACGCTGCCCGGTCCTGTGCCATTCTCACAATTGTTGCTATGTTTGAGACCATTGTTGTAGCCACTGTGTCAGTCCATCTCCTTCAGGGTCTTCCTTTTTTTTTGCTGACCCTCTACTTTACTAAGCATGATATCCTTCTCCAGGGACTGATCTCTGCAGACAACATATCCAAAATACATGAAACGAAGTCTTGCCATCCTGGCTTCCAAGGAGCACTCTAGCTGTATTTCTTCCAAGACAGATTTGTTTGTTCTTCTGGCAGTCCACGGTATATTCAGTATTTTTTGCCACCTCCATAGTTCAAATGCATCAATTCTTCTTCGGTCTTCTTTATTCATTGTCCAGCTTTTAAGTGCCTATGAGGCAACTGAAAATACAATGGCTTGGGTCAGGCACACCTTAGCCTTCAAGGTGACATCTTTGATTTTCAACACTTTAAAGAGGTTTTTGCGGCATATTTGGACAACGCAATACATCTTTTGATTTCTTGACTGCTGCTTCCATGGGCATTGATGATTATGGATCCAAGGAAAATGAAATCTTTGGTAACTTCAATATTCCCGTAAAGATTACAGCCTAGAAAATCACGTAAGGCGTTTCTACTGTCTTACATGCGATCGCTGTGAGTCGGAATTGACTTAACAATGACACCCAACAACATTACGTAAGTGGGCATCGATGACTTGAGTTTAAATCAATTAAACCAATCAAAACTCAGGAATGCCTCAATAACTGTCATAAACCAATTCAACCAATAAAAACTTAGCAATGCTGTAATCATAGGAAAATCACACAGAGAGGTTAGTGTTTACCAGGCATTTGAAAAGAGTAAATTTCTTCAATTGTGCTCCTCGTGGAACAGAGCCTGAGACAGGAATTTGAGTGCAAGTAGATTATTTGGGAGGTAACCCCAGGAAACAATGAGAGGGGAGAGTGGGGAATTGAGACAGGGAAAGGAAAAAAGCCAACAAAGGGTGTGTTGATGGACAGGTTACCACTGTGGAAAACTGAAGCTTAATCCTACCAGTGTACTCTTGAGGACCACATAGAACAACTAGTTTAAAGTTATCCCACCAGAGGGCTGAGGGAGCTGGGATATATCAATCTATATAAATTGATTTCATTAGGGGCCATCTAGTTGGTTCTGACTCATAGCAACCCTATGTACAACAGAACGAAACACTGCCCAGTTCTGCGCCATCCTTACATCATTATGTTTGAGCTCATTGTTGCAGCCACTGTGTCAATCCATCTCGTCGAGGGTCTCCTTTTTTGCTGACCAAAACAGAATTGTTCTTCTTCTGGCAGTCTATGGTATAGTCAATATTCTTCTCCAACATCATAATTCAGAGACATCAATTCTTCTTCAGTCTTCCTTATTCATTGTTCAGCTTTCCATGCATATGAGGCAATTGAAAACATCATGGCTTGGGTCAGGCACACCTTAGTCTTCAAAGTGACATCTTTGCTTTTTAACATTTTAAAGAGGTCTTTTGCAGCAGATTTGCCAAATGGACTATGTCATTTGATTTCCTGACTGCTGCTTCCATGAGCATTGATTGTGAATCCAAGTAAAATGAAATCTGTGACAATTTCAATCTTTTCTCTGTTTACCATGATGTTGCTTATTGGTCCAGTTGTGAGGATTTTTGTTTCCTTTATGTTGATGTGTAATCCATACCGAATGCTGTAGTCTTTGATCTTCATCAATTAAGTGCTTCAAGTCCTCTTCACTTTCAGCAAGCAAGGATGTATCATCTGCATATCGCAGGTTGTTAACGAGTCTTCCTCCAATCCTGATGCCGTGTTCTTCCTCATATAGTCCAGATTCTCAGATTATTTTCTCAGCATACAGATTGAATAAGCATGGTGAAAGGTTACAACCCTGACACACACCTTTCTTGATTTTAAACCATGAAGTATCCCCTTGCTCTGTACAAATGACTTCCTCTTGATCTATGTACAGGTAACTCATGAGCACAATTATAATGTTCAGGAATTCTCATTCTTCACAATGTTATCCATAATTTATGATCCACACAGTCAAATGACTTTGCTTAGTAAATAAAACACAGGTAGACATGTTTCTGGTATTCTCTGCTTTCAGCCAAGATCCATCTGACATCAGCAATGATATACCTCATTCCACATCCTCTTCTGAGTCTAGCTTGAATTTCTGGCAGTTCCCTGTCAATGTACTGCTGCAGCTACTTTTGAATGATCTTCAGCAAAATTTTACTTGCATGTGATATTAAAGATATTATTTGGTAATTTCCACATTCTGTTGGATCACCTTTCTTTGGAATGGGCACGAATATGGATCTCTTCCAGCTGGTTGGCCAGGTAGCCATATTCCAATTTTCTTGGCCTAGACAAGTGAGTACCTCCAGAGCTGCATCTGTTTGTTGAAACTTCTCAAATGGTATTCCATCAACTCCTGAAGCCTTGTTTTTCACCAGTGTTTTCAGTGCAGCTTGGACTTCTTCCTTCCATACCATCAACACTTGATCATATACTACCTCCTGAAATGGTTGGAAGTCGACCAATTCTTTTTGGTATATTGACTCTGTGTATTCCTTTCATCGACTTTTGATGCTTCCTGCATCATTCAATGTTTTGCCCATAGAGTTCTTCACTATTGCAACTAGAGGCTTGAATTTTTTCTTCAGTTCTTTCAGCTTGAGAAATGCCGAGTGTGTTCTTCCGTTTTGGATTTCTAACTCCAGGCCTCTGCACATTTCATTATAATGCTTTACTTGGTCTTCTCAGGCTGCCCTTCAAAATCTTCCATTCAGCTCTTTTATGTCATCATTTCTTCCTTTTGCTTTAGCTACTTGATGTTCAAGAGCAAGTTTAAGAGTCTCTTCTGATATCCGTTTTGGTCTTTTCTTTCTTTCCTGTCTTTTTAATGACATTTTGCTTTCTTTATGTATGATGTCCTTGGTGTCTTCCTACAATTTGTCTGGTCTTTGGTCATTGGTGTTCAATGAGTCAAGTCTATTCTTCAGGTGGGATTTACTCAAGGTCGTATTTTGGCTCTCACGGACTTGTTGTAATTTTCTTCAGCTTCAGCTTGAACTTGCATATGAGCAATTGATGGTCGCTTCCATAGTGGGCTCCTGGCCTTGTTATGACTGATGATATTGAGCTTTTCCATTGTCTCTTTCCACAGATGTAGTTGATTTGATTCCTGTATTTCCCATTTGGCAAGGTTTACATGTATAGTCACCATGTTGTTGAAAAAAGTTATTCGCAATGAAGAATTTGTTGGTCTTGCAAAATTCTATTATGTTATCTCCAGCATCGTTTCTATCACCAAGGCCATATATCCAATTACCAATCCTTCTTCGTTTCCATTTTTCACATTCCAATCACCAGTAATTATCAATGCATCTTGATTGCATGTTTGATCAATTTCATACTGCAGAAGTTGGTAAAAATCTTCAATTGCCTCATCTTTGGCGTTAGTGGTTGATGCCTAATTTGAATAATATTCATATTAACTGGTCTTCCATGTAGGCATATGGATATTGTCCTATCACTGACAGGGTTCTACTTCAGTAGAGATCTTGAAATGTTCTTTTTGATGATGAATACGATGCCATTCCTCTTCAATTTGTCATTCCCGTCATAGTAGACCATATGATTGTCCGATTCAAAATGGCCAATACCAGCCCATTTCAGCTCACTAATGCCTAGGATATCAATCTTTATGTGTTCCATTTCATTTTTGATGACTTCCAATTTTCCTAGATTCATACTTCGTACATTCCACATTTCTATTATGAATGGATGTTTGCAGCTGTTTCTTTTCATTTTGAGTTGTGCCACATCAGCAAATGAAGGTCCCAAAAGCTTGACTCCATCTATGTCATTAAGGTCAATTCTACTTTGAGGAGGCGGCTTTTCCTCACTCGTAATCTGAGTGCCTTCCAACCTGAGGGGCTCATCTTCTGGCACTATATCATAAGGTTTTCACTGGCCATTATTTTCAAAATAGACTTCCAGGTCCTTCTTCCTAGTCTCAGTCTGGAATCTCCACTGAAACCTGTCCACCAAGTGTGACCCTGGTGGTATTTGAAATGCTGGTGGCAAAGCTTCTAGTACCACCACAACACACAAGCCACCACAGTACGACAAACTGCCAGTATATATACACCAGTTATATGTATCTATATATACATACCAGTTATTATTTTGAGGACTCCTCCTGGGGCCTGCCTAACTGCTAAAGTCTGTACTAGCCAAGAAAGCCTTCAGTAAAAGAGATTGAAATGTTGGTCTTTGGAATTTAGGTGAGTCTGTACTATAATAGAAATGTTCAAGGGGATATGATAGTATCTGTTACCTATGCAGTAGGCAGGGTTCATAGTTCTACCACTTTGCTGTTTGGGAAATAAGTCTGGAGAAACTTTCCCAAGGTCACATCGTATAGCAGGGTAATTCTAGTTGCAATTTCTTTTATTGAAAACCCAATTCAAATTAGCACAAGCAAAAAGGAGAAATGTATTGGCTTATATAACTGAAAAGTTGAGGGATAAGTCTTTAGGTTCAGCCAGATCCAGGAGCTTAAACCATGATATTAGTATATTATCTCTCTCCATAGTATGGCCACTTTCCTGTGTGTATTTACTCATTAAATCATCAAATGTTTATTTCCAGAAATTAAACCAAAGGAGTAGTTGATAGGATTCTTCATCAGCAACATAAATCAATTGAGAAAGTGAATCACCTATGGACCAATTATAAACTAATTTTAAAAAATAATTAAATACTAGTAAGAAAATAAATAATAAAATAATGTGAGTACATATATGTTTACAAGTTGAAGAGGTGTGACAAGGTCTAACATTTTAATAAATCTATGTAAAAATCCAATTTTGAATATATATACATATATGTATACATGTGTATGTATATCTATCTATCTATATATATATATATGGTTAATGTTATGTGCTAAGTTGGCTAGGCTATGATTCTCTGTGGTTTGGCAGACACTATGTAATCACCTCCCATTTTGTGATCTGATGTGAGCACCCAATCAGTTGGAAGAGGAGTTTCCTTGGGGGTGTGGCCTATATCCATGATATAAATGGATGTTCTCGCAAAGCTCACTCTCTCTCCTGAATTCATCTTGTGTTGTCTGACCTCCAGTTCTTGGGATGTGAAAAGCCTTCAGCCTAGTACTTGATATGCAGATTTTAGATTTGCCATCTTCTGCAATTCCATGAGCCAGCAGTCTGGTGCCTAACCTGCAGATTTGGGGTCCATCAGCTCCTGCAACCTCATGAGTCAGGTTAAGTCTCCAACCTGCCACCTGACCCATGGATTTGGGACTTTCCAGCCTCCACAATTGTGTGAGCCATTTCTTTGAAATAAAGCTCTCTATGTATTCACTGGTTTTGCTTCTCAAGAGAACCCAGCCTAAGACATTTGGTACCAAGGGTGGCTCTAGAGAAACAAAATCTTAAGGGTGAGTTTTCTGAATTAGTTCTCAAGCATGGTTAGTCTTAAAGGCACTAATGACTCTATCTCCAGTAATGAAGAGGGTACTGCTAATCCATGGCGTGAGGTGGTAATAGAAATATGCAAAATATTACTACCATTGGATCGAATATTTGTGAGAAAAAAGACTCTGGGTGATTGTGTATTTCATACTTTCAGCATTTTTGTCAGACTGAGAAGTATAAAGAAGCTGGTTCGTTGGTCCTACTTTCACTAGACAATGCAGAGAAAGAAAGGGATGAGCTCAGGGCTTCAGAGTCACAGGTGAAGCACCAAATAAAAGACCTGGAAGTTCCTATTTGTACTTTATTTCTTGTAGTAACAGAGCTTATGTTGCTGAAAACCATACCCAGAGTCTTATCTAAAGAGTGGCTGCATTACAACTCCAACTGAAGTCTCAACTTCAAATGGTGTCTGAAGTTAAAGTGAGAGGGGCATTGATTGGGAAGAAATGGGATCCTGAAACTTGGGATGGGGACATATGGGCAGATAATCTGGAAGCTGGAAACACTGAGCCTGTGAATTCTATTGAATCACTTCTGCCAACAGAACCAGTCCTCTAACTCCCTTCTGCAAAGACTAATCTAGCTTTGTCTGCTCAGCCACCCTCCCCAGTAAAACCATCATTCCCACCCCCATCTGATGAGATTAACCTAGCTATGTCTAAAGAGTCCTTGTCCGATAGGTCACCTGGAGCAGAGCCTAGGGCATTGCCTGGGACATTGCCTGAGGCAGATGCCTTACAAGACGTTGCCAAATGTCCCCAGGACCCACTCCCACCACCCATTTTTGCTTCTAGACCTATTACTAGACTTAAGTCCCAGTGAGTCCCAAGAGGTGAAGTACAAAATGTGACCCATGAGGAGGTACACTACACTCTAAAAGAAGTACTTGATTTTTCTAATATGTACAAACCAAAACCTGGGAAATATGTGTGGCATGGCTATTAAGGGTGTGGGATAATGGTGCAAGAAACACAAAGTTGGATCAGTCTGAGTTTATTGATATGGATCAACTAAGCACAGATTCTTCATCTAATGATTCAGCTCTAGAGGCTAGAAAAGGATCCAATAGTTTATTTGGTTTGTTGACAGAAGCATGGACTGAAAGGTGGCCTACACTAAATCAAGTTGAAATGCCAGAACTACCTTGGTATACTGTAGAAGAAGGTGTCCAAAGGCTTGGGGAAATTGACATGTTAGAGAGGATTTATCAAGTTGGATCCACAAACCCACCCAGGGAGTGCCTTTCAAACCCACCCAGAATACACCTTTCAACACAATTGTGAGTAACAAAGCACCAGCATCCTTGAAGACTGCTGTGATTGCCATTTTATATAGGTCAGATTTCACAGTGGAAGCTGCCCTAACTGAATTAAGACACCTAACTACAATGGAGCTGACTGGACCCTGGGGTGGCAGGAGCCAAGCAATGGCACTTAATCTTCGAAGACAAGGTGGGCGTGATTACCATAATGGACAACAGAGTCAAAGCAGTAATGAGGATAGTCTGACTCACATGGACTTACGGCATTGACTGGTGTCCTTTGGAGTGAAATAGATGGGAAACTTACTAAATATTTACTTGATTTGTACAAGTGAAAGAATTCTAGGTCAAGTGAACAGCAGTCTAACTTGAATCACCAGAATAGAAATTCATGACTCCTCAATAAATTCCCAGACTTGAGCCAGTGTGCAGACTCACAACCCCTTGAATGAAGGGGAGGCTGGTTCCCCTTGAAGAAGGACCCCACTACACTTCCAAAAATTTATACTGTTAAGATTTCTCCTAGTCTTCCCCTAAGGGATTGAAGGCCTTTTGTGAGAGTGACTGTTCTTTAGGGAAAAGGAAATTATCAGACTTTTCAGGGTTAACTGGACACTGGCTCTGAAGTGACACTAATTCCAGGAGACCCAAAACGTCATTGTGGCCCACCGGTCAGAGTAGAGGCATATGGAGGTAAGGTTATTAAGGGAGTTTTAGCTCAGATCCATATCACAGGAGTTCCAATGGATACCCAAAGCCATACTGTAGTGATTTCCCTAGTTCTAGAATGCAAAATTGGAATAGACATAGTCAGTAACTTGCAGAACCCCCACATTGGATCACTGACATGTGGAGTAAGGGCTATTATGGTAGGAAAGGTCATATGGAAGCCATTAGAACTGCCCTTACCTAGGAAAATAGTAAACTAAAAGCAATACCACATTCCTGGAGTGATTGCAGAGATTAGTACCACCAGCAAGGACTTGAAGGATGCAGAGGTGGTGATTCTCACCACATGCCTGTTCAACTCGTCTATTTGGCCTGTGAAAAAAACAGATGGATCTTGGAGAATGAGAGTGGATTATCATAAACTTAACCAATTGGCGACTCCAATGCAGTTGCTATTCCTAATGTGATTTCATTGCTTGAGCAAATTAGTATATCTCCTGGTAACTGGTATATAGCTATTGATCTGGCTAATGCCTTTTTCACCGTATCTGTTTCAAAGGACCACCAGAAGCAGTTTGCTTTCAGCTGGCAAGGCCAGCAATACACCTTTACTGTCTGTCATGGATTGAATTGTGTCCCCCAGAAATATGTGTCAATGTGGCTAGGCCATGATTCCCAGTACTGTGTGGTTAGCCTCCATTTTGTGATCTGATATATTTATCCTATGTGCTATAAATTCTAACCTCTATGATGTAAACGAGTCAGGATTAGAGGCAGTTATTTTAATGAGGCAGGACTACAGAATTAAGGTGTACCTTGAATCTATCTCTTCTGAGATATAAAACAGAGAAGTGAGCAGAGAGAGAGGGACCTCCTACTACCAAGAAAGAACAGCCAGAGCAAAGTGCGTCGTTTGGTCCCGGGGTCCCTCCCCTGAGAAACTCCTAGATTCAGGGAAAGATTGTTGACAAGGACTTTCTCCTAGAGTTGACAGAGAGAGAAAGACTTTCCCTGGAGCTAGTGCCCTGAATTTGGACTTCTAGTTTCCTAAACTGTGAGAGAATAAATTTCTGTTTGTTAAAGCCATCCACTTGTGGTATTTCTGTTACAGCAGCACTAGATAACTAAGACACTGTCCTGCATCAGGGTATATCAACCTCCAGCCCTATGGTATAATTTAGTCTACAGGGACCTTGATCAACTTTTCTTCCACAATACATCACACTGGTCCAGTTACATTGGACATCACACTGTTCCAATATATAGACGACATTATGCTCATTGAACCTGGTAAGGAAGAAGTATCAATGACTCTAGACTTATTGGTAAGACATTTGCATGCTAAAAACCAGTTGCTGTCGAGTGGATGCTGACTCATAGCAATTCTACAGGACAGAGGAGAACTGCCCCATAGGGTTTCCAAGGAGCCGCTGGTGGATTTGAACTGCCGGTCTTTTAGTTAGCAGCTGTAGCTCTTAACCACTATACCACCAGGGCTCCCTTTGCATGCTAGAGGGTGGGAAATTAACCCAACAAAAATTCAGGCGCCTTCTACCTCAGTGAAATTTCTAGGGATCCAGTGGTGTGGGGCATGTTGAGATATTCTTTCTAAAGGGAAGGATAAGATGTTGCATCAGGCTCCTCCTGTAATTAAAAAGGACGCACAATGGTTGGTAGACCTCTTTAGATTTTGGAAGTAACATATCCCTCATTTGAGTGCACTACTCTGGCCTATTTATCAAATGACTTGAAAAGCTGCTAATTTTGAGTGGGTCCCAGAACAAGAGAAGACTGCAACAGGTCCAGACTGCTATGCAAGCTACTCTGCCACTTGAGTCATATGATCCAGCGGATCCAGTGGTGCTTGAAGTGTCAGTTGCAGATAGAGATGCTGTTTGGAGTCTTTGGCAGACCCCCATTGGTGAATCACAGCACAGACCTTTAAGCTTTTGGAACAAAGCCCTGCCATCTTCTGCAAATAACACTCTTAAGAAACAGCTTTTGGTTTGTTGCTGGGCCTTAGGAGAAACTGAATGCTTAAACATGGACCACCAAGTTACCATGTGGTGAGCTGCCCATCATGAAGGGTGTTGCTTGATCCACAGAGTCATAAAGTATATGCATATCTATGTTTATGACTCTGTAGTTCAGACAACACCGAATTCATGATGGAGAGCCCTCAATCATTAAATGGAAGTGATATATATAAAATCGAGCTTGAGCAAGACCTGAAGGCACAACTAAGTTGCATAAGGAAGTAGTCCAAGTACCCAATGGTCCCCACTCATTGTTGTATTATCTTTCCTTCCCCCGTCTGTACCTGTGGCCTCCTGGGGAGTTCCTTACAATTAGTTGACTGAGGAAGATAAAACTCATGCCTGATTTACTGATGTTTCTTCACGATATGCAGACTCCACTCAAAGTGGACATCAGTAACAATACAGCCCATTTCTAGGACCTCCCTGAATGAGAGTGGTGAAGGGAAATCTTCCCAATGGGCAGAACTTTGAGCGGTGCACCTGGTTGTTCACTTTGTTTAGAAGGAGAAATATCCAGATATACTGATTCATGGGCTGTGGCCAGTGGTTTGGCTGGATGATCAGGGACAAGGAAGGAAAGCAATTGGAAAATTGGTGACAAGGAAGTATGGGGAAGAGGTATGTGGATATACTTCTCTGAATGGGCCAAAGAAGTGAAGATACTTGTATCTCCTGTGAATGCTCACCAAAGGGTGACCTCAGCAGAGGAGAATTTTAACAATCAAGTAGATAAGATGATGTGTTCTGTGTATACCAGTCAGTCTCTTTCCCCAGCCACCCCTGCCATTGCCCAATGAGCTCATGAACAAAGTAGCTATGGTGGTAGGGATTGAGGTTATGCATGGGTTCAGCAACATGGACTTCCAGTCACCAAGACCAATTTGGCTACAGCCACTGCTAAGTGCCCTATCTGCCAGCAGCAGAGACCAAAACTGCGTCCTCAATATGGCACCACTCCTCAGGAAAATCAGGTGGCAACCTGGTGGGCAGGTTGATTACACTGGACTGCTCCCATCATAGAAAGGGCAGTGTTTTATTCTTACTGGGATAGACACTTACTTTGGCTATAGATCTGCCTTCCCTGCATGCAATGCTTCTGCTCAAACTACTATCCATTAACTGAGAGAATGCCTTATCCACCATCATGGTATCCCACACTGCCTTGCCTCAGATCAAGAGAATCACTTCATAGCAAACAAAGTGTGGCAATGGGGCCATGCTCATGGAATTTGTTGAACTTACCATGTTCCTCATCATGCTGAAGGAGTTGGCTTGACAGGACAATGGAGTGGCCTTTTAAAGACATAAATATGACACTAGCTAGGTGATAATATCTTACAGGGGTTGGGGCAATGTTCTCCAGGAGGCTGTGTATGCTATAAACCAGCATCCAATATATAGTGCTGTTTATCCTATAGCCGGCATTCACGGGTCCAGAAATCAAGGAATAGAAATGAGAGTGGCACCACTCACTGTTACCCCTAGTGACTCACTTGCAAAATTTTTACTTCCTGTCCCCATGACTCTATGCTCTGAGGGTCTAGAGGTCTTAGTTCCAAAAGGAGGAATACTCTCACCATGAGACACAACACTGATTTCACTGAACTGGGAGTTAAACATGCCACCGGCCACTTTAGGCTCCTCATACCTCTGGATCAACAGGCAAATAAAGGAGTTACCAATTTAGTTGTTGTGATTGATCCTGATAACTAAGGGGAAATCAAACTGATATTACATAATGGAGGTAAAGACGATTATGCCCTGAATACAAGAGATCCTTTAGGGCGTCTCTTAGTACTACCATGCCCGGTGATTAAAGTCAATGGAAAACTATAGCAATCCAATTGAAAACTATAGCAATCCAATTCCGATATGACTACTAATGGCCCAGACCCTTCAGGAATGAAGGTTTGGCTCATCAGCCAGGCAAAGAACCACAAACAACCAGCTGAAGTGCTTGCAGAGGGTAAAGGGAATACGAAACGGGTGATGAAAGAAGGTAGTTCTAAATACCAGCTATGACCACGTGACCAGTTGCAGAAATGAGGACTGTAATTGTTATAAGTATTTCTTCCTTGTTTTGTTATACATGTGCGTATGTACCAAAACCTAACCCATTGCCGTCAAGTCAATTTCGACTCATAGTGACCCTATAGGACAGAGTATAACTGCCCCATATGGTTTCCAAGGAGGGGCTGGTGGATTTGAACTGCTGACCTTTTGGTTAGCAGCCTGAGCTCTTAACCACTGAGCCACCAGGGATCCTTGTACATAGATATGTAGATATAGTAAATAAGATATGTGTGTATATAT
>NW_004443978.1:16092853-16135018 GCF_000243295.1 Trichechus manatus latirostris
TATGTATATATATATATATATATATACAGGTAGTCTGTGAGTTATGATGGGGTTCTTTTGGATGACTCCATTGTAAGTAGGTTCTGATGTAAGTCGAATACTCCAGGTTTTGTTTTAATTTTCATTATTATTGCCTTTTATTATCAGTATCTTTAGAAATTCTGTCTTTATTTGTCTTTGGGGGTTGGAAACATTACATATAAATTTATGGATATATTTTAGTCCATATTACTAATAATAAGAAAAAAGACAGTCATAAGTGTGGTTCGCTATAACTCTAATACATCATAAATTCAGAACGACATATATATATATACATTATATATATAAATTTTTCTCTGAGTTTTACTTGAGACCTCACCAACTTTAATGCCCTCTCTGGTATTTCAGTGATGCTCAGTAGTTCTTCAACAGCTTCATCACAGGATTTCAAGTGGTGCCTATGTACATGAGTGGTTTGTCATATTTTCTGTCTTGGATTGTGATTTACCTCCACTTCAGTGAACTCATATTTCTGTATGCTACCACCATCCCTGACAGGTGGTGTGACCCCTATTCTGTCCTAAGGTGCTAATGTCAGAGCCCAAAGAATAGAGTCTAGGCTAGTACATTCAGAAGGTAACTGGATGGTGTTTCCGGATGGTGAGTCCAACAGGGAACTGCTGGAGTGGGAGGCTCTGGAAAATCCCAAACACAGGAACAAGTTGTCCCAGTTCATTCTGGGGAAAGTGGGCAGAGGTGTCATCAGGAACCAGGGGACAAAGGAGCATAGTTGAAACAAGAATGAGACAAGGAAGGCTTCCTCATTTTGAGTTTTCCTAGGAAGCTGACTCTGAAAGGGAGCTTAGTGTGCAGGATGTTTTTTGGGGAGTGTCTTTGCGATCAACACCTGAGGAAAGGAGAAGAAGAAAGCAAGGCAGGCAGAGGCTAATGTAGGGCTAATGACAGACTTGGCCAGCCCCATGGGAAACTGTGGAGCCAGAGTTGTCTTTAGTCAAGCTGAGATAGCCAGTCCTTTGTTCTCCAGCATCCATCAGTCATCGGATGTGGGCTGCCTCTGGAGTGGAGTGACCTTGGATGAGACAGATTTCTGTAGCTGAGGCAATCCCTGAGACATCCATGAGTCAAAAGTATATCTTCTGAGCTTCACATTTTTTTATGCAGCTGCCAACTTGACATCACTTTGCTGCCTCAAAACAGTTGAGGAAATTGAGCTCCAGAAGTGAGAACACAGACAGCATGATAGTGGCAGCAGAAAGGTTATAGAAGACAGGGGCCGGGGTACCAAAGCTTGAGTCACCTCATTCACAATTTTACCAAGGACAGATTCTTGTTCTAGAAGCAGGCCCATGAAGAATGGACTCCAGATATTCAGATGTTCCTGTGACCTCTCTTCCACCCAACCCCACCTTCACTGAAGTATTCACATTTCACAGTTCTTTTCCTTTTGCTTTGAAAGCTGGTTTTCTCCTCCTCCTCTTTCTTCTTCTTCCATAGTTCAGTGTTTAGGAAAAGACCTTTAGGAATTAATACGAGACAAATGTAATTTAAAGATCTCAGAGACAAAAGACTTTGGAAGAAAGAGTTTTAGGCCTTCAAAGCATAGGTGGCAGCCAACGGTTTGAGCTATTGAGATTTTCTTGGGCAGGAAAACTCTGGAATGAAACGTTCCTCTCTTTCTCCCTCTCCTGTCTGCAAATTGTTCCATAGGTCAAATATTGAAATGGTGGAGATTTCAAATTTGATCCTCAAAACTATGTTTATCTCTAAAAATGTAGAGGAAGGAAAAACAAAGGAAAACTTCAAAAGAATGAAGTTGTACATTTGTGGTGCTGGAAATAGTTTGGGATTAGAAGCCAAGAGATTTGGGTTTCTTGTCCTGACTCTGTTATCTAAAAGAAGCTATGTGACCTTGAACAAAACAGTGAAGTTTTCTTGATCCCTTCTATAGAAAGAAGGGGTCCAGGCATGGTTGTCTTTAAGTACACCCTTTTTCTTTTTTAGTGTGTATAAAATTTTTATTCTTGGTTCTCCATCATCCCATTAAGTTTACTCAGTGGAGCTGAGTTTTTTCCTGTCCCTGGATGAAAACTTGGATGGCCCAAATGACTTTTCTGATAATTTTTAAGCAGTAGTTTCCCAATCTAACTTTACTTTTAATGCTAAGATTCTATTATTTGCATAATTATGAATAACAATAGCTCACATTTGCAGAGTAACTTGAAGTAAGCAATGTGCTTCCATGTATAGTAACTCATTTGAGTCTCATAAATGTTGATAGGACTATGAAGTAGGCTGCACAGATAGTAATAGTTTTACCATTTTGCAACTTGGGTTTAGAGACATTTAATTACATAGTGTATCAGGGTTTTTCCAGTGGCAAGTTCTTCCTGAAAACCCAACTCAAACTGGCCAAATAAAAAATAAGAGCTTTTTGGCTCATGCAATTGAAAGCCCAGGAGTAGGTCTTTAGGTCCAGGTGGATCCAAGGGCTCAAACTAGGACATTAGCACCTTTGTCTCTCTCCATAACCTGATCAAGCTCATCTGTGTGTTTATTAATTAAATCAGCAAATATTTATTGAACATCTGCTGTGTGTTAATTATATTATAGGCACAGGGGATACAGGTGTGAATAACATTTTGTGTTTAGAACAGTGACTAACACATATCCGTGTTCAATAAATATCCATAGAACTTACATTCTTATTTTCATGGAAATATATATAGAACTTATATTCTGTTGCATAAACAAACAGATAGATAATATGTACTATGTCAGATGGTGGTAAAGACTATGAAGATGACTAAATCAATGAGGGGTTATGTGTCTACTCTTTATACAGAGTGGTCATACATTTTAATATGGAAATTTTCACACACACAAAAGAAGATAAAATAGTATGAAGCCATATTCCTGCTTCACCAGTGTCATGGATTGAATTGTGTTCTCCAAAAATATCTATCAGTCTGGCTAGGCCATGATTTCTAGTATTGTGTGATTGTCCACCATTTTGTCATCTGATGTGATTTTCCTATGTGTTGTAAATCTTATCTCTATAATGTTAATGAGATGGGATTAGTGGCAGTTATGCTAATGAGGCAGGACTCAATCTACAAGATTATATTGTGTTTTAAGACAATCTCTTTTGAGATACAAAAGAGAGAAATGAGCAGAGAGACGTGGAGGCCCTCATACCACCAAGAAAGCAGCGCCAGGATCAGAGCACGTCCTTTGGACCCAGAGTTCCTGCACAAAGAAGCTCCTAGACCAAGAGAAGATTGATGATAAAGACTTTCCCCCAGAGCTGACAGAGAGAGAAAGCCTTCCCCTGGAGCTGGCACCTTGAATTTGGGCTTCTAGCCTACCAGACTGTGAGAGAATAAATTTCTCTTTGATAAAGCCATCCACTTGTGGTATTTCTGTTATAGCAGCACTAGACAACTAAGACAACCAGTTAACAGTATTTTTCTAATCATGCATCACTAATCCCTCTTATATTCTAAACACATACATAATCATACACAGAGAGCAAATCTAAGACAGCATGTCATTCCATCTATGAGGTACATAACCATGACAGATAAGAACATTTTTTAGCATAATCTGCAATGCCATTGTTACATCTAGTAGAATTAAGAATAAAATCTTTAATATCAGTATATACCTAGTGATAAGGTGATATTTGAAAGAGGTGAGGAAGTATATCATCAACTATCTGGTGAAGGAGCATTGCAGGCAGAGAACTGGAGGTCTAAAGGCTCTGAGGTAGGAGTGTGCCTGGCATACTTGTTCTTCAAGGAATAGCAAGGCAACCAGTGTGGTTGGAGCAGAATGAGCAAGGGATGAGTGGGAAGAGAAAAGTCAGAGGTTAACTGGGGGCTATATCTGGGAGAGCATGCATGAGTGGTAGAGATTTTATCTCAGTGCTACAACTGTTGGTCTCTACTCACCCAGAGCTAAAGAGAAAGAAGGAAACCAAAGACTCAAAGAAGAAACTAATCTCCTGAACCAATAGTCTACACAAAGGAGATCACCTACCTGAGACCAGAAAAACTAGATGATGCTTCATTACCCACTGTTCCAACCGGGGACTTAATAGATGGCCCTGGATAGAATGGGAGAAAAATGTAGACCAAAACTCAAATTCCTATAAAAAATCCAGACTTACTGGACTGGTAGAGACTAGACGAACCCCTGAGACTATCACACAGAGATACACTTGAAACTTGAAACTCAAACCACTCCCAGAGGTCGTCTTTCAGCCAAGTGACAGAGTGACCAATAAAATAAATAATATCACCCATGAGTACTGTGCTTCTCAAAATAATCATCTAGATGAAATCAAATAGTTAACATTTACCACAGACCAAAGATGAGAAGGCAAGACATGGACAGGGAAGCTAGACTAATGAAAACAGAACAAACAAAATGGAAATAACGAGAATGCTGATATATTGTGATATATTGTGAAGAATGTAACCAATGTCACTGAACAATATGTATGGAAATTGTTACATGAGAACCTAATTTCTTGTGTAAACTTTTACCAAAAACACAATAAAATATTTTAAAAAGACTTTATCTGAGTGAGACAGGAAAGCTAAGAAGAGCTTTAAGCAGTAGGGTGGCACAATCAGACTTTTGGTTGAAAGGATCATTCTGGTTGTTTTGTGAAGAATGGACTCTAGGAGTCAAGTTGGAAGAGAAAGAGCTATGAGAAACTATTGAAACAATCCAAGCAAGGGATAATGATGGATTGGAACAGGCTAGTGGAGGCAAATCAAAAAGCAGCTACTATGCGTCTGTCAGTTTGTTGTACTGTGGTGGCTTGAGTGTTGCTGTGATGCTGGAAGCTATGCCATTGGTATTTCAAATACCAGCAGGGTCACCCATAGTAAACAGATTACAGTAGAGCCTCCAGGCTAAGACAGACTAGGAAGAAGGACATGGTGGTCTACTTCTGAAAAAACTGGCTTGTGAAAACCTCATGAACAGCAGCAGAACGTTGTCTGATATAGTGCTGGAAGATGAGTCCCTCAGGTTGGAAGACACTCAAAATAAGACTGGGAGAGAGCTGCCTCCTTAAAGTTGAATCGACCTTAATGACACAGCTGGAGTAAAGCTTTCAGGACCTTCATTTGCTGATGTGGCATAATTCAAAATTAGAAGAAACAGCTGCAAGTATCCATTAATAATCAGAATGTGGAATGTATGAAGTATGAAACTAGGAAAATTGGAAGTCATCAAAAATGAAATGGAACACATAAAGATCAATATCCTAGGCATTAGTGAGCTGAAATGGACTAGTATTGGCCATTTTGAATCAGACAATCATATGGTCTACTATGATGGGAATGACAAATTGTAGAGGAATGACATCACATTCATTGTCAAAAAGAACATTTCAAGATCTATCCTGAAGTACAATGCTGTCAGTGATAGGATACTATCCAAACGCCTACAAGGAAGGCCAGTTAATATGACTATTGTTCGAATTTACCCACCAACCACTAATGCCAATGATGAGGAAACTGAAGATTTTTACCAGCTTCTGCAATCTGAAAGTCTGAAAGTGATCAGACATGCAATCGAGATGCATTGATAATTACTGGTGATTGGAATGCAAAAGTTGGGAACAAAGAAGGCTCTCTACTTGGAAAATACAGCCTTGGTGATAAAAATGACACTGGAGATCACATGATAGAATTTTGCAAGACCAATGACTTATTCATTGCAATTACCTTCTTTCAACAACATAAACAGTGACTATACATGTGGACCTCACCGGATGGAATACACAGGAATCAAATCGACTACATCTGTGGAAGATGCAGAAGCTCAATATTAGTGGTCAGAACAAGGCCAGGGGCCAACTGCAGAACACACCATCAACTGCTCATATGCAAATTCAAGTTGAAGCTCAAGAAGATTAAAACAGACTGCTCTGACAGGGATCACAATAAAGGGTCTTGGACAGAGCTGGAGAAAAATGTAGAACAAAATTCAAACTCACAAAAAAAAAACCAGACTTACTGGTCTGACAGAGATTAGAGAACTCTGAGAGTATGGCCCCCCTGGACAGAGATTTAATTCAGTACTGAAGTCACTCCTGAGGTTCACCCTTCAGCGAAAGATTAGATAGGCCTATAAAACAAACAATAACACACACAGTTCAACCATGTATACGAGACTAAATGGGCAGACCAGCCTAGGGGCAAGGATGAGAAGGCAGAGGGGATAGGAAAGCCGGACAAGTGGAAATGGGGAACCCAAGGTCAAGAAGGGGAGAGTGTTGACATGCCACAGCGTTGGCAACCAATGTCACAAAGCAATACATGTATTAATTGTTTAATGAGAAACTAATTTGCTCTGTAAACTTTCACCTAAAGCACAATAAAAAAAAATTACAATGTAAATAATCAGAATGGGAAGATGAGAAAGGTGTGTGTGTGATAGGAAGATGGAGGGGAAACCCTCATTCTACAGCATGGAGAGTCAATAGGTAATGCCAAAAATGGAAAAACAAACAAGTAACAATATAAGCACATTTTAAAGAGATGTGAAGGTAAATATCAAAAGAATAAGCTAAAATCATTGAAACCATTTACCTTTAGGGAATGATTGCCTCTGCCTAGGGTAGGAGTTGGGGGTGGTAAGGAAAGGATTGCTGGTGAGTTCTGTTTTATTTTTATTAACAAACCTTATAGAATTATGTAACTCTTTAATCTATGTGCATGTATAACCTTCATAAAAATAAAAAATGTAAAACTAAAAAATTAAAACAAGCTCACAAGAACCAAAATACAATCTTGGCTATATCCCACCTGAATTTAGAGACCATCTCAAGAATTGATTTGACTCGTTGAACATTAATGTCTGAAGACCAGACGAGTTGAGGGATGACATCAAGGACATCATACATGAAAAAAGCAAAAGGTCATTAAAAAGACAGGAGAGAAAGAAAAGACCAAAATGGATGCAAGAAGAGACTCTGAAACTTCCTTTTGAACACAGAGCAGCTAAAGCAAATGGAAAAAATGAAGACGTAAAAGAGCTAAACAAAAGATTTCAAAGGGCAGCTTGAAAGGACAAAGTAAAGTATTATAATGAAATGTGCAAAGACCTGGAGTTAGAAAACAAAACGGAAAGAACACGCTTGGCATTTCTCAGGCTGAAAGAACTGAAGAGACAACAAGCCTCGAGTTGTAATATTGAAGGATTCTATGGGCAAAATATTGAACGACACAGGAAACATCAACAGAAGATGGAAGGAATACACAGAGTCACTGTACCAAAAAGAATTGGTCGATGTTCAGCCACTTCAGGAGGTAGCATATAATCAAGAACCAATGGTATTGAAGGAAGAAATCCAAGCTGCACTGAAGGCATTGGCAAAAACAAGGCTCCAGGGATTGATGGAATACCAACTGAGATGTTTCAACAAACAGATGCAACACTGGATACACTCACTCGTCTATGCCAAGAAATTCAGAAGACAGCTACCTGGCCAACCGACTGGAAGAGATTCATATTTGTGCCCATTCCAAAGAAAAATGATCCCACAGAATGTGGAAACTATCAAACAGTATCATTAATATTACACACAAGTAACATTTTGCTGAAGATAATTAAAAAAACATTGCAACAATACATCAATGGGGTACTGCCAGAAATTCAAGCTGGATCCAGAAGGGACGTGGATTGAGGGATATCATTACTGATGACAGATGGATCTTGGCTGAAAGAGGAGAATACCAGAAAGATGTTTATCTGTGTTTTATTGACTATGCAAAAGCATTCAATTGTGTGGCTCATAACAAATTATGGATAACATTGGGAAGAATGGGAATTCCAGAACACTTAATTGTGCTCATGCAGAACCTGTGCATAGACCAAGAGGCAATCATTAGAACAGAACAGTAGGATACTGCATGGTTTAAAATCAGGAATAGTATGTGTCAGGGTTGTATCCTTTCACCATACTTAATCTGCATGCTGAGCAAATAATCCAAGAAGCTGGACTATATGAAGAAGAATATGGCATCAGGATTGGAGGAAGACTCATTAACAACCTGCAATATGCAGACAACAACCTTGCTTCCTGAAAATGAAGAGGACTCGAAGCACTTAACTGATGAAGATCAAAGACTATAGCGTTCTGTATGGATTACACCTCAACATAAAGAAAACGAAAGTCCTCACTAGACCAATAAGCAACATCATGATAATGGAAGTAAATATTGAATTTGTCAAGGATTTCATTTTACTTGATCTACAATCAATGCCCATGGAAGCAGCAGTTAAGAAATCAAATGATGTACTGCACTGGGCAAATCTGCTGCAAAAGACCTGTTTAAAGTGTTAAAAAACAAAAATGTCACTTTGAGGACTAAGGTGCGCCTGACCCAAGCTAGGGAATTTTCAAGCACCTCATATTCATGAGAAAGCTGGACAATGACTAAGGAAGACTGAAGAAGAATTTATGCCTTTGAATTATAGTGTTGGTCAAAAATGTTGAATATACCATGGCCTGTCAGAGGAATGGACAAATCTGTCTTCGAAAAAGTGCAACCAGAGTGCTCCTTGAAAGTGAGGATGGTGAGACTTCATCTCATATACTCTGGACGTGCTATCAGAAAGGAACAGTCCCTGGAGAAGGCCATCATGCTTGGTAAGGTAGAGGGTCAGTGAAAAAGAAGAAGACCCTTGAGAAGATGGATTGACACAGTGGCTGCAACAATGGGCTCAAACATAGGAATGATTGTGAGAATGGCACAGGACCAGGCAGTGTTTCATTCTGTTGTGCATAGGGTCACTATGAGTTGAAACTCACATGACTGCACCTAACAACAATAACGACAAGTGGGGGCAAGTTGAAGTGATTGCATTTTGTACTTTGAGGACAGAGCAGAAGGTGTTTCCTTGTGGGTCGGATTTGTGATGTGAGAGAAAGAAAAGCATCAACAATGACTCCAAAGCATTAATGGTTCCTGGTCTATGAAACAGGGTCAAGGACGGAGCCATTTATGGGATAGGAAGACCATAGAAAGAGCGTATTTGGGGTGTGTGGATACCAAGAGTTGCTTTGGACAGGCTAAGTTGCAATGCCTATTAGACATGTAAGTGTAGATGTCATTGAACAATTGGATACACGTATCTGATGTTAAAGAGAGAGCTCCAGACTGGAGCCCACAGTGTGGGATGTGTTGGCTCAATATACGCTCTTCAATTTTGTTGTTTGGATTCTTACAGCCCCAATTCCGGTGGAAAAGAAGATGCTTATTTTCTGAAAATTTAAACAGAAGTCTGTGATTTATGTCTGAGTAGACCTGATTGGCCTACCTTGGATCATTGCCATCACCTGAACCAATTTCTGTGGCTGAGAGAAGGGAAGCACTGATTGGCCAGGCCTGTGTCCTCAATTCCCCCATTGAACCAGGGTGAACCCAGCACATGGACTGAGAGTGGGAAAAGTTGATTCCTCAAAGAACTTCTACCAGAAGATTTAGGGGGATGATGAGAGGCAGAAACCATGAAAAATATGTGTTAGATTTGGGACTCAAAACAGGTTTCATCTCTCTTAAACATTAGCTAAGATGGAAACCCACACTTTGGTAATAAAAATTTATTGTGGGGCGGGAAACCAATGACAGTTGTCAGTTTCTTAGTGCTGCTATAACAGAAATGCTACAAATGGGTAGCTTTAACAAACAGAAATTTATTCTCTCAGAGTTTAGGAGGCTAGAAGTCTGAATTTAGGGCACCAGCTCTAGAGGAAAGCTTTCTTTCTCTGTCGGCTCTGGGAGAAGGTCTTTGTCACTTTTCAGCTTTTCCTCGGTTCCTTGGTAATCTTCCTGTAGTGTGACGTCTATCTTTTCCCATCTGTGCTTCCTTGCTTCTGTGCCTAATCTACTCCTTTTATATCTCAAAAGTGATTGGCTTAAAACATACTGTACGCTGATATGGTCTCATTAACATAACAAAGAAGACCCTATTTCCAAATGGTATTCCATTCACAGGTATCGGGGTTAGGGTTTAGAACACATATTTTTGGGGAACACAATTTAATCCATAATAACAGGGGCACTAAGAGAAACAATAAATCACTCATGAAAATACAGCTGAAACGGTGCCTAATTCTCTATTTTGGGGCTCTGTATGGGATGGCTGAGTGGCTTAATACTTAGTGAAGCCAGTCAACCAATAGAGCCACCAGAATAATAAAATATTTTTGTTTTATTGGTTGACTGGCTTCATTAAAATCACAAACATTTTATTATCCTCATTGTTCTGTTGATTGATATGAGATGAGACAAAAGGTGTGTTTGACAATGGACTCAAACATAGCAATGATTGTGAGGATGGTGCAGGACCAGGAAGTATTTCCTTTTGTTGTATACAGGGTCACTATGAGTTGGAACCGACTCGACGGCATCTAACAACAACAAACGTTTCTCAAACTTGTCTGTCTGAGGACTCCATTTTTCAAATGGTGCTTGCCATTATTCTACATTGCCAATGTTGTGAAGAACACACTTGTGAGTGCACAAGTCTAAATACCCACCAAAGACAATGCTATACTAAAGCAATAAAAACTGCCATCTCTCAGTTTTTCTGCATAATTTCTTCTACACTATGTTTTTTCTGGCATTCTTTCTGAGTCCGTGTTAGCATTGATTGAGCATCCACTGGACCACACTGGCAGAGAATCTCTTGCCCCCCATATATACACCTGTCTGCATTTCTACCACTAAGGATTTTGGCTTGTGGTAGACATAAGTTAATTGCCCAGACAGCATCCATTCCTCTTCCTCCCTCCCTAAAAGTGGCCTGCATTTACCAGACATGTGAATTGGATGAGAGTGGTCCTACCCTCAGCATAAGCAGTGAGCTATGATTGGTTTAAGGCAATCAGTACATTCCATACTCTAGTCTTAGTGACTGAGTTAAAGACAAGTTCTCAGAAATTTCCTGAATGTGGATGAGGGACCATGCAGTGCCAGCTGTTACTGGCAGTGACCTGGTGACCATGGAGAGAGATAGCCTTTGGATGAAGCCAACACTGTGGGAGGTAGAGATGACAGGTAGAAAGACCCTGGGGGGCCTGGGTCAACCCTTTCCTGAAGTTCAGCTTACCTCTAGGTTTGTCAGTTCCATGTGCCGATTTGTGGTATTTACCAATTTGAGTTTGGATTTTTCATTTATTTGTAAACAATTGCACCCTACTTGATTGTTTCTTTAAAAGGATGATCAAATTTTAGACTCAATTAACCATATAGGCTTCATGAGATTAATTGAATGAGGTCTTATTTTTCTGGATATCCCTAAACTGAAGAATACATATTTATTTGGAATGATTTCCCCATTTATTTATTTATTTTTTATTTTTACCTAGTACACATTTGCTCGCAAGAGTAGAACCCCAGTATTCTTCCAAAATTTGGTTGGAGGAGCGCGAAAGGGAGAGGCCGTTTTTTTTAAGAACAGGTTCTCAAATTGAGGGGCATTCTACAAAATAACTGGCCAGTACCCTTCAAAAGTACCAAGGTCATGAAAGACAAAGAAAAATTGAATAACAGTCCCAAATTAAAGGAGGCTAAGAAGATATGACAACTGAATGTAACATGTGATCCTGTACTGGATCATGGACCAGAAAAAGGAGATTAACGGGACAATTAGTAAAATTTGAATAAGGTCTGTAGATTATTAATAGTGTTGAATTAAGATCAATTTCCTGATTTTGGTAATTGATCTGTGGTTATGTAAGTTAGTATTTCGGGGAACTGGGTGAAGGATATATGAGACTCTTTGTACTCTTTTTGCAACACGTTTGGAAGGGAAATTATTTTAAAATGAAGTTAAAATTTTAAGAATTAAAAAAATAAAGAATAGGTTTGGAGTGGCCCTTTATTAATGCATTGATTAGAATTTCCATTACCATATTTCATATATCAGAGATGTGTGTGTCTCCAAAACTGCCCTGGCAATCTATTTGCAAGAAATGGAATTCACAATTCTACCCTGGAAGAAGCCAAGCTGAAGGCAAATCTATTTCTTTTATGATGGCTTATAAAGGATATTGGAGCCCCTCTTGGAAGAATGCAAAAAATATTTTGGTTCGAGAGTAAGACAGATGTCAATCCAGAATATTTTAAAAGCAGGCAAGTGTTCAAGTGAGAGTTTCAATCTCAGATTGGAGATCAAAAGAACTTGACAGAAAAATGCAGAGGACACTCATCTGAGTGGGTTGTTTTGGAACCCACAAGTGAGTTGAAAGCCAGCAGTTAGAATGGGTGAGTCTGGAAAATAGATTAGGTGGAAAAAGAGGACGATTCACTCACCAATAATAATAGTAATAAATACTGCTGACAAGGAACTTTTAATTAGCAAATGGAAAATAAGCCCAAAACACATATGCTGAGAGTCCCTTAGAAGTGAGGTCAGAACAAATTCTCTTCAAAAATGAGAACATTTGTAGTAACTCCTGGCCCTGGAATCCATTGATCTTGTTTTTCTGCGATTTGGGAGATATGTTCTCTTCTCTGTCAGAGGAAATCTAATTACTTTCCTGCTGAGTTAACAGGAAGATTACTCTGAAATGCATCAAAAAAACACCCACAGTGTATTTATTTCTTTTCCCAAGTACAAAGAAGTATCTTCGGTTTTATTTTCCAGAATCATTAATGATGATCCTGATTCATGTCCTGTAATTGGAAAATGAGGCCAGGACCAAATTCTGGGAAGTGAGCTCAATGAAAACTTTAATTCAGAAACTCTTTTGGAGGACTTCCTGTCCTGGAATGAGGCATTGACTGGGGAGGAGGGCATGTCACTTTCAGGAAATTCAGGGGAGAGGGGTTACAGTTCTGTGTATGATGCCTCTACTTGAATCTCTATATCAGAGGTGGACCATCCTACATTAAATAGCATCATCTCTGATTTTCACTTTTTTCTACTTTCTGATGGCAAATTCTCTAAAATATTCTCTTTTGTTTCCTTTGTTTTCCCCCTTCTTCATCTCTCTTCTTCTCTTGTCCCTTCACTTCTTTTCAGGTCCATGACTCAGCCCTCTTTGCTGTGTAGTTTCATATTGCAAAATTCCAGGGATTAAGATGTTGGGAAGAAGAAAAAGTGACAGCCAATAGTATGAAAGCCTTCTTCTCCTGAGGCTTTCTGTACCCTTGAACTCCAGCGTCAGGTCCCATCCAGGGTTTGTTCTCACTATACAGAAATGTTACCATTTGAATCATTCCCTTGCTGACCACTGTGATCTCCAGCCTGGTCCCAACCCTTACTTAAGTCAAAATCCCACCTGCCAATGTCCTTGATTCTTCTTTAACACCCTAGAGGACCTGAGGTTGACTGAATTGTCATTCTCAATTTTTCACTGCTTGTAATAGGATTTATATATTGATGCTCTATTCCAAATGACTTTCCAGTGTCTCCTGGTAGAATAAAAAAACTGTTGTTGAGTCAATTCTGACTCATGGCAACCCCATATGTTACAGAGTAGAACTGCTCCATAAGGTTTTCTTGGCTGTAATATTTATAGAAGCAGATCACCAGGCCTTTTTTCCATGCCATTGATGGTTCCAACCATCAGTCTTTAGGTTAGTAGCCAAGCACAAACCATTTGTGCCACCCAGGTGTCTCCCAGTAGAATAGGCAGAGTAGATACCCCATCCCAGGTGGCACAATTAAGCACTGGACTACTAACCAAAAGGTTGACAGTTTGAAGCCACCCAGAGGTGCCTCAAAAGAAAGGACTGGTAATCTTCCAAAAGGTCACAGCTTTCATAACCCTATCGGGCCGACTCTGACGACAACTAGATGATGATGGCTAGTACCCATCTTACTGCCTTTGAGTTTGGCCATATGACTTGCTTTGGCCAAAAGAATGTCAGCAGATATCACGTGAGCAGAGATTTTAAGTGTGCTAGTATGGTTTGGCTTGGCCACTTGTGTTTCTGCCATTTCCATGAGAACATGCCCTATGTAGTTGCTAGTCCTAGAATGAGAGACGTACAGAGAAGTTCTGAACCAGACCTGCAGTCTGGAGCCAAGCCCAGCCAGCTCATAACCTGAAGCAGAACTTTCCCAGCCAACCTGCAGACTTATTATTGTAAAAATAACTATTTGCTATTTTAAGCCATAGGAGTTTATTTTTTTTTGTTACGTGTTGCTGTCAAGTTGATTCTGACTCAGAGCGACACTATATTACAGAGTAGAACTGCCCCATAGGGTTTCCAAGGAGGGGCTGGTGGATTTGAACTGCTGACCTTTGGGCTGGCAGCTGAGCTCTTAACCACTGTGCCACCAGGGCTCCAAATTGTTTTGTTACACAGCATTATTTCAACAACAGCTGACTGATGCAGAGGCCTCTTGTCTTTATATTCTCAGTTATGAACACAGACTTTAGTTTTCCCTCTAAAATTTGCCAATGTGTGAATCTTGGTGGGAGGTAAACCCTCTGTGGCCATTCCCCTTCCCATTAGCAACAAGACAGGTGTGTGCACTGACTCAGCCAATCAGATGTGGCCACACCTCTCCTCCCCGTAGAACCTTGAATCTGGAGCAAGTGACATTGATAAGAAGGGACAGTTCAGAATTCATTTCTTTGGTGGCAGTAGACAGTGTCCAGTAGGGGTGACATCCTAACCAGACACTTTCTGTGACAAGATATGGGAGATTTGGGTTGCAGTTTTGCAAGCCTAGCTTTCCTTGATTGTTGTCCATTTTCCAGCCTTTCCATCAATTCTATGAGCAACTGATTAATTTCTTTTCTGCTTCAGTTAACCACAAACAGTTTCTGTTGTTTGCAACCAAGAACTCTAACTAGTACAGATAGCTCATCTAAAATGCAATCATTTGAGAATACAGAAGACTTTCTGATTTATTTCTAAGACTCTGACATCTCTGAGCTATGCCATTTCTGGAGCCAAAGGAGGTATTTTTCCTCCTGAAAACTATTCACTAACATTTCTATGAAACTATACCAAGTTATATCAACAAAGAGTGTTAATCAAATCCATAATTTTGGAAAAATCTTCCTTCTTCTAGACCTACATTAGCATTATCTTTCTAGAAGGGACTGGACCTTTCAACACTAGACCTTTTGCCTAGGTATCATTTTCAGCAAATTGGAGGTGATAAAAATGGCTTCTGGAAATAAGACCCTCTCTGCTCTAATGATAATTCACTACATCAGCATTTCAGAAGTAATAAACTGATATTCTGGAGGCTGGAAATCACTTGTTCATATTGCATGGAGCAAATCCAGCTTAGCCAAAGTAAAGGCTGGCCCTGAAACAGTATTTTTGGGAGAGAACATGTGATCATGTGTAAGACTTAAGAGATGGAGTCAGTGAAATGAACATAAAAAAAATAAAGGTACAAAATATATCTTCCACCTTCTCAAACATTTGGGATATGGGAAGCCGGTTTAATCAATCCAAAAAACATTATTAATCAAGTTACAGAGACAAGGTTCAAGAGCCAACAGAGATACGGTACACAAAATATTCCAAAAGAGAGGTGATGGATCAATCCACGACACTCACCTTCATTATTTCTGCCATATGCCAAGGTAAAGGGATTGAAAGGGCTGTCTGATCAGCATATGACAAAGGCCAACGAAAGAAAATGAATTTGGAAAGAATTTGGATTTTCAAAACCAAAGACCTGGAGTCCTGGCTCCACCAGGTGAGATCACAGTCAAGCGGCTTACCCTTTCTGAGCCTCAGTTTCCTCATGTATAAAATAGGCATAATAAATTGGACATGAAAAGACTTTGTCAACTGCAAACGGCTGCACAGAAAGGAATTGTTGTTATTATTTTGAATGCTGAATATACATTGCTGTACCCGCATTCTCAAAGAGAAAAAAGAAAGAAGCTTTTTGGGAAGATTTATTGCTATTGGTTGTTTCTGGCAAGAGATGAGCATTGCAATAAGAACAAAAAAACAAGGCTTAGGCTTCTTGAGGTTTTTGGCTCAGCCCTCAGCTAATCACGACTCCAAATGCTGGCCGGCAGAACAACACAATCACATTTCGTTAGGCTCTTTTGTGATGTTATGGAACACGCATTGGAAAGAGCAGTCCGGGGGTGTAATGCACCTGGGACTACCAAGAATGCTGCTGAGGCTCAGCCAGAAGGGGCCGTGGAGGCGTTTTGGTCATGTAAAGGGAGTGATTATGCAAACAAAGTGTTCCTACTTGGCTGGACATTAGAAAAATCACCCAGCTAGTATGGAAGTGAAGGTAGTGTGCCTGCAAACTTAGACTTATCCTGAGTGACTTCTCATAGGAAGTATTGCCAGGTTCTTGGTGAATCATATATCCTAAGACAGAGACTGGCTATGTTAGCTATTTTTTTCTTGATTCCAACTTTCCAAAATAAAACCTCACATATAATTCACTTGAATCAATTGATCTGTTACTACAGATTAACTGATGGATTCCCATCTAAAGCCAACAACTCCTTTCCTATATACCAGTGGTTCGTTCCCAAGGTACAATTCCCAAACCAGCAGCATTAGCATTATCTGGGAACTTATTAGAAATGCAAATTCTCTGTTTCTACCCCAGACCCACTGAATCAGAAACTTTGGGGATGGGGTTCAGCAATCTGTGTTTTAGCAAGCCCTCCAGGAGATTCTGATTCACACTAAAGTTTGGGAGCCACTACCCTATATCATCACCTTTGGCCTCTTCAAGAACATAGCTTTAGCAATTCTTTCCTATTCTGCTACATCATCAGTTTCTCCTTCTCCCCTTGATCGTTTCTGTCAGCACACATTCAATGCTGTTATTTCTCCCATTGGAAAACAAACATTCTCTTGACTTCAATTCTCTTGTTATAGCTTCATTGTTTGCTTCTTTTTAGTTTGGTACAGCAAAATTCTTCAAAGGAACTAAGTTTTCCTCCCAATCTCTTTTAAACTGACTCAAACCTCAGTCAAGGTTACTGATGACCTCTCTGCTGATAAAGCTAATGGGCAATTCTAGGTCTGTATCTTACTCGATCATTTCCTCTTCCTGGGAACACTTCTAACTTGGCTTTCAGGTCCCCACACTCTATTGGTTTTACTCCTACCCCACTAACTACTCCTTCTGTTCCTCAATTGCAGGTTCTTCATCATTTCCTTGGCCTCTTAATGCTGAATGCCACAGAGCTCAGTTTTTCACCACTTCTTTATCTACACCTACTCCCCTAGGTGATCTCATTTTTATTCTCATGACTTAAATACAAACTATATGTTTATGACACTCAAATGTATATTGGCCCTGAACTCTAGACTCATGTCCCACCGTCTAGTTGATATCTCCTCTTGGATGTCTATTAATACTTCAAAGTTAACATGTCCCAATTTGACCTTCTGATCTTCCTCCACCCCACAAAGAATCTTTCATCCATAGCTTTCCACATTTCTACAACTGAAAACACCATTGTTCCAGCTGCTATGACCCCTAATCTCAGAGTCATACTTTATGCTTCCCTTTATCACATAACATATACCCAGTGTAATAGGAAATCATGTTGCCTCTATTTCAAAATTAAATCTGAGTCTAACCATTTCTTACCACCCTGGCTTCAGCCACCATCATTTCTCACGAAGATGATTACAGTTTCCTCATGAATCCATCATTGCTCCTCCATTGCTCCTCTACAGTTGATTCTCAGCAACTAAGGTAATTCATTCAAAATATCATAAAAGCATGTCACTCCTGGTCTTAAAATCTGGTAACGGCTCCCTGTTTTATTCATTCAGAGTCAAAGTCAAAGTCAAAGTCCTCCTCCTCAATTGCCATTCTGGTCTCATCTCCTAATTCTTTCCCCCTTGCTCCTGTTTCAACTCTACTGACCTCCTTGCTATTCCTTGAACCCTCCAGGCCTGCTCTTGCCTCGTGGCCATTGAACTTATTGCTTCCTCTGTCTGAAATGACTAGGTCAGTCAACTTCTTCATGTCTTTTTCAATGTCAGTTTTTAAAGTGAGGCTTACCTTTCCACCCTATTTGAATTGCAGCATCCCTGCTCCATCTTGCGTATGTTGCTCTTTTCTGTTCATTGCGCTTACTATCTCCAACATATTATATTATTTACCAACCAGTTTATTGCTTACCTCCCCACAACAGAATATAAGTTCCAAAAGGACAGTGGTCTTTGTCGTGATGGATTCTAGCTCCTAGAGCAGTTCTTGGCATATGGCCGGCACTCAGTAAATATTTGTTAATGTTCAACTGAATGAATAAATGAATGAATGATGTGTGAATAAATGCATGTGGAGTTATTTGGGGCCTCAGTGATACTGATGTCATCACTCTACACCTTTGATCTTCATGTATTTTGCCCAGAGGAGTTAAAAAATTTTCTCCAGCTGTCATAAACCCATCTGGATTTAATTTTTTATTGCTATCATCACTGAACATCACATCTACAAAGTCTCAAATGAAAGAGAATATAAAAAAGGAAGTCAAAGCAGAAAAGGAAGCTGGGCATCCCAAAGAGTAAGCTGCAAGGGGAACTAACAGTTCTGAGCTTGAAAGTGTTCACTCTTGTTGGTGTTAGTTTTGTCCTGAGGCCAGAAGAAGGTGATGGCGCTTGAAACATTCTGCAGGAGAGTGTAGTAAACAGAGGGTCATGCAAAACACACAAGACACGCTTGGCAGCAAAAAAGAGTGGCAGGACATTTTAAATAGAGGTCAGGGGAGTCAAAACTGAGTGAATAACAAACTAATTATACCTTTGACATATGAGAAGGATTTGTAGTTTCTTCAGAAGCAGCCATGAACCTGGAAAGCAGATGGTATATTTATTTTCTATGGCTACTTTAACGAATTACCACAAATGTAGTGGCTTAAAATAATGTAAATTTATTATTTTACAGTTTTGTAGTTCAGAAGTCCAAAATGGGTCTCGCTGGGTTGCATGCCTTTCTGGAGGCTCCAGGGAGAAACTGTTTTCTTGCCTTTTCCAGCACCTAGAGCCCTGGCTCATGGCTCCCTTCCATCTTCAAAGCTGACAATGGCCATTCAAGTCTTTCTCACATTGAACTACACTGACAACTGACACTTCTGCTTCCCTCTTCCACACAAAGGACCTTGTGATTACATCGTGCCTGCTTGGATAATCCAGGTCAATCTCCCTATGTTAAGGTCAGCTGATTAGCAACTGTAATTCCACCTCCAACCTTAATTCCTCTTTTTCACGTAAAATAACATATTCATAGGTCCAAGGATTAAGACATAGACATCTTTCGGGGGGAGGGGTAATTATTTTGCCACACAGTATCTGGATTGCAAAAGTGTTTTTTTTTAATAAATGAGTTCTAGCAAAAAAGAAGACCAGCCCAGACCATCTCTATTTATCTTGTCTCTCATTGGCAATTCAAAGTGCTGAGGACCCAGGAGCTATGCAAAAATAAAAATAAAAAATAACATGCCTGATTAGAAAACAGGCCAAGTTAATGACTGACCCTGGTAAACATTTATTGGATTGAAGCATAGGTGGGTGATTAAAAAGTAGAGTGGGAATACAGGTGCTTTCACAGGCAACTTCCCACATGAGGGTTTAGGATCTGTTGGGGCAAATAAGACCACTTCCTACAAATTATATTTGCAAACCTTAGAAATAAGTGATAGAAAGTAGAAGAAAATAATAGTAATAGAGTTTAGGAGTTTCTTAGTGAATGCTATTGGAGTCAGGTAAATTTACAAATATTTTTCTCCTGGCTATACCAGGTTGGTTCACCTGGTTTAGGTAACTTTCTGATCTATCTTTATTAGATTTCCCTCTCTCCCATCTTCCATGTCAGTTGGTTAATAATGTACGGATGAATACTGAAATGCATGAGGGGATTTGTGCATTTGTCATTGCTGACATCCTCGCCTGGACTCTAACTGGCCTTGACAGAAGTTAGAAAGGGCCCTGGGTCAGAGGTCTCTGTCATTTCCACTTTCCTAGAGATTTTCACTTCTCTGTGCCTAACCAGGGCCCAGCACATAATAGGTGTGCAACAAACATTTGTTGATTGAAGCACTGGTTCAATCATCTGTCAAGCGAGTGGACCAGACTTCATTTCAGGTCTTACGTGGGGTTCTTCTGGAGCAAGCCCTGAGACGAGGGTTTGTGTATAAGCAATTTGTTAAGCCACCACCTGTCTGATAGTTTGTTATACTATCTGTCAGTTTGGTGGCTTATGTGTTGCTATGATACTGGGAGCTATATCATGTGTATTTCAAATACCAGCAGGATCACCTGTGGTAGACAGGTTTCAATGGAGCTTCTAGACTAAGACAGACTAGGAAGACAGACCTAGTATCTACTTCTGGAAATTAGCCAATGAAAACCCTATGGATCAAGTAGAACATTGTCCGATACAGTGCTGGAAGATGAGCCCCCTAGGTTGGAAGGCACTGAAAATAGACAGTGGCCACAACAGTGGGCTCGAGCATACCGATGGTCATGAAGATGGCACAGGACTGGGCAACATTTTGTTCTGTTGTACATGGGGTCAGCACATGTCGGAGCCAACTTGATGGCAACTAACAAATGAAACAACAGTTTTTAAAGGAAGGGCTCTGGGAGAAATGGATAAAGGCGTAGGGGAAGCAGGGCAGGGAAGAGGAAGAAGCCTAGCAAGAGAGTGATTTTAGATTGAGGCCCAGCCTCTGCCTGATCCCAGAGGAAGGCTCTGGAATGCAAATTACACATCAGAGTTTGTACCTTCTCGAGGGAAGGGAGCTGGGCTTTTATGTTTCAGTACTAATCAGTTAGTGGCTAAAAGCCCCTCTAGGGGTATGTGAGTTCCTGGGCAATTCCAGCTCTCTGGGCGAAGTGGATAAGGAGCCCTGGTGACGCAGTGGTTAAGCACTTGGCTGCTAACTGAAAGGTTGGTGGTTCAAACTTACCAGCCACTCCGCTAGAGAAATATGTGGTAGTCTGCTTCTCTAAAGATGTACAGCCTTGGAAACCCTATGGGGACATTCTACTTTGTCTATAGAGTCACTATGAGTCAGAATCAACTCAGCGGCAATAGGTTTGTTTTGTTTTGTTTTTGGTTTTGGGCAAAGTGGCTCCAGTAGCTCAATAGATGGCCTCAGAAGAGAGTTACAGGTGTTGGCTGTTAAAAGAAAAAAAACACAGAAGCTAAAGGAGGGGCACAGAGATGGTAAAAGGGGTCTGAGAGGACCTAGGTGGAGCCCAACAGTGTCCACCACAATTTCTTTCAGCTTTCCAGTTATAGAAATATTGTTAAAAAGTGACAGCGTACCAGGATTTGTATGTACTACAATTCACGTTTTGAGAATTCTGAAAGAGAGACACCCCTGTACTTGAGATACATTTGTCTTTAATAAATATGGCTTTGCTCCCAGGAAATAAATTTTTCCAGTGGTAAATCTGGCTTTAAATTACCATGGTATATATAATTCCTGCATTTAAAAAATTCCATTTGATTGTCTCTGGAGATATTTTGGACTCTACTATGCTTGTAGAACTGGACTAGAAAAGTTGAGTTGACCACGTACTATATCCAAATGCCCTCCTGATCAGTTATGGTATTAATGTGGTTTCATATTGATATTTTTGACATTATTCTTGGCATGGTTAAAAGACCACAAAAATGAAACTTGAAGCATGTGTTCTCTGGCTTATTTCTGAACAAATATCTCAACAATTAAAGCAAAACTTACTTGAAATAAAATTCAGAAACTGAAGAGACCCATAGCTTCACGATCCTGGAACCACTGAGAGCAGAAAAGTCCTTCAGAAGATTAAGACATTTCACTTACAAGGCTTTAACTTAACCTGGTTTCCGTTGAGGGCAGGTCAAAAAGGCACTTGAAAGCAATGCAATGTGTTGGTTTTGGATCGTTTCAATGCTAAAACACATATTTAATCCATTTACGCAAGATAAACTAACAATTTTTGACCAAGGACCTGCCAATTACGATGGTAAAAGAGCAGCAATAAGAAACTATGGATTGTAATTTGTAATTACTATGGGATGTAATTTGAGCCTGTTCTTTGGACCAGCAAAATCTGTGAGAGCCCAGATGTTCCTGTGTAGGACGAGCTTGCTTCTGGAGGCTAATGGGGCTTCTGTGTGTGTCAAAACTGCCCTTAGAGGTGTTTATCTTTGTCTAAAGGACTGACTGGCAGGATTACTAAGATAACACATGGCCAACATAGATACAAGCAAGACATAAGGATTCACCTTACCAAGAAACTGTAATGACTGATGATTAAATATACCATGTGTACTTCCAATCATAATGAGGATGTTGATGATGATGAGGTTGAGGAGGAGGAGGATACTTTGCCAAGTTTCTTTCTGTTGCCAAAACACCCTGGGGCCTTTGCACTTGCTGTTCCTTCTGCCTGGATCTTATTCCTCCAGATCTTGGAATGGCTGGCTCCTTTCTTCATTTAGGTCTTACCTGAATGTTACCTCGTCTATGAGGACTTCCTTGGCATGATCTCATATCATTTTCCCTGACATACACAGATGCTTTATGAATCATTTTGCTTTATTTTCTTTATAACACTATCGCTAACAAAAATGATCTCATCCACTTGTGTTTTTATTATTTATTTTGGGTCTCCCCTAGTCCCACTGTTCTCATTGATGAAGCCTCCTAGCTCACAGCTCAACCCCCTTCCTTTCCCATTTCTGGCTCCATCCTGTACCATGAGGGGCCCTTGTAAACTCATGTGGACCACCCAGTTTGCTCATCCAAGCTCCATCCAACACACCACCACACCAATGAGGGCACAGAAGAAAAAGAATTGGTTGCAATGTATTTTGAAACTCATTTTAAAAAATACGTAGGTTTATGGCTGGACAGAGGAATAGAGTTTCCAAGGAGCAGATGGTAGATTCGAACCGCCAACCTTTCAGTTAGCAGTTGACCTCTTAACCACTGTGCCACCAGGACTCCAGCTAGGTGGACAGATATGTGACAAAGCAAGTATGTTGTTAGTTGCTTTCAAGTTGGCACTGACTCATGGAGACCTTATGGATAACAGAACAAAACCTTGTCCAGTACTATGCCATCTTCATGGTAGTTGGTATGTTTGAGTTCATTGTTGTGTCTGTTATATTAATCCATCTCATTGAAGGCTTCCCTCATTTTCACTGACCTTCTCTTTACCAAATATGATAATTAAGTGTAAATGGTAGAATCTAGGCGGTAGGTATTTGGCACTTGCTTTTTTTCCCAACTTTTTGTATATTTTTACATTTTCATCATACAAAGTTGGAAGAAACATAAAAATAAAGGAACTGGCTTGCAAGTCAAGAGATCTTTGATTGGGTCCCATCTCTGCTACTCACTAGCCATGTAACCTTGGACAAAACCCCCAAACTGTGAGAATCAGTTAACTTGTATTTAAAAATTATTTGGACTATGTAGCAGTATATTATGTATATCATGTGCTGCCTTGACATCTTTGCACCTTACAGGGCCCTAATGGCCTAACTGCGAGTTCCTCTGCTCTTGCTCCATATGCCCCCATTCAGTGGGAAAATTTCCCCGCCTGGCTAGTTCCCCTATGAAGCAGACCAGCTGTACTCCAACTCATCTTCAACCTAAATGTTTCACCTCTCTGGAAGTCCATGAAGTTATTCAGACAAGCCAATCACATCCTCTCACAGGAACCAGGGGTCACCTCATTCTCTTGTTTCTACAAAACTTGCCTCCCATAGGGCCTGCTTGTTTAGTTTACTCTGCTCCTAAGTGCAACCCCTGTGTGCCCCTACATGGTATACAGTATTCTAACCCACTGGCCTGTGAGTATATGTGACCGGTGCCAATCTCATCTGTCCAGTGTTGACGGTCATGTGTTTGGCCATCCCCAGAGAGAGGATTTCCTTCTGTCAGCAACAGGGTGAACGGGAGGTGAATAAAATAATTACTTCTGACTCTTTTGTTTGGAAGTGACAGAAAACCAACTCAAACTAGTTTAAGGAAAGAGAAAGAGAGGGAGGGAGATTGATTGATTGATTGATTGGCCAATATAACTGGGAAGAATGGCACTTCAAACAAGGCCATTTGAAATGTCTCTTCATCTCTGGCTCTACGTCTTTTAATGTGTTGACCTCAGTCTTTCCAACTTCAGGTGGACTTCCTCCATGCAACAGGGGAAAGGGATGACATTATTTCTAATTTAGTAACTCCATGTATAAAAGAGAATCCTGTCTCCAAAAATTCATTTATAAGATTCCACAGAACTTGGATTGGCCTGGCATGAGTCATGAACCCAGACTCAGAGCCAGAGGGTGGTAGAGTGAGTACTAGTCCTGGATCACCTGCTCACGGCTGGGCTAGGTTGCCAGGACACTGTGACTGCAAGACCTAGCAGAGTCACATGGGGGTGGGGAGGCAGTTCCCATAGTCTAAGGGACTGTAGTTACCAGGGAAAAAAGGGAAGGGATGCTGAAGAGAAAAAGGAATATAGATGTCTACTACTGCTTGAGCTCTTTAAGTTATCCTTGGGCGCTAATATTATTAAGTGCTGATCAGACTGCTTTTTACATAATGCTCAGAAAATATTTGTTGAATGAAAGAATATATATTTAAAAAACCATGAAGATGAAAAGTTATTTAAAATGTTAGTAATGGGAATTTTCTTTAGAGATCAGCTAGTCAAATCCCTTAATTTTACAGATAAAGGAAAATGAGGCCCAAAGAGGTGACGTGCTATTCCTAACGACATGGGATTACTTCTAGAACTCAGCATCCTGATCTCACCATACTGCCTCTCCATCTCTCTTTGAAGTATTGTCATTTCAAACAAAGAAACAAACAAACAAAACGAAAACAAAACCCATTGCCGTTGAGTCAAATTCCAAGGACAGAGCAGAACTGCCCCACAGGGTTTCCAAGGCTGTAATCTTTACAAAAGCAGAATGCCACATCTTTCTCCCACGGAGCGGATGGTGGTTTCTAATCACCAACCTTTTGGTTAGCAGCTGAGCACTTTAACCACTGTGCCACCAAATTCTCAATAGATTAACCATCAACTAGTACCAACACATGCATCCTGATAGCAAAGAAAATAGAAGCTAAAAATTAAAAGGAAAAGGAAAAGAAGGGGAAAGAAAATCCACCTTTGTTTAATTGTTATTCTAATGAGTTAAGCTTGGGATTTAAGGCAGGCAGTTCTCCTAATAGAAAAGAAGACAGATCAGTTGGCTGCTCCCACAGTCAGCTTGTGGATAAAAGCATATTTATACAGCTGGATGCATCCAGAAGGAGCCAGGCTGAAAACTGTCAGTGAGCAAGCTGATGGCAGGCGACAGCTGTTTCCCATTAGAGACTTCGGCTACAATGGTGCTGTCCTCTGACCTCAGGCCCAGCTTCCCTGGGGGCCTGAGTGTGTTCCTAGGTCTCAAGGTGCCAATAGCCAATTCACTTGCTAGTACATCCTAAGAGTACCAGTGGGTGAGAGCAGCTCTAGTCTGGGATTTGGAAGTAAACCCTGGAATTCAGATTGAGTGGATGAAGTTATTTATGTTCAGCTCCTAATGTACACTTAAATTCTGTAATGAAAACTGTTAGAAAGATCATCCATTTTCTTTCCTTCCTTTATTTCCTCCCTCTCCCCTCCCTCCCTTCCTTCTTTTCTTTCTTCCCTTCTTCCTTCCTTTTGGCTAATGAGAATGTGGGAAAAGAATGCTACTCTTAATTTTTGTAATAAAGCAAACAGAATAATGCTGTTCCTAACTCCTGTACAGCAAATGCTGCTCCTAACTCCTGTACAGCAATTAGTAACATTGGCCACAATCTTGAAAACCATCTTGAGTCCTGACTGCAAAATAAACTTTGTATAAATGAACATAAGACTTTGACGGTAACCCAAAGGTATGATCAGATGAAGGATGTCAGTCTTAGTTTGGGTGTCCCTGAATACAGACCCTGAGACAGGAACTTGGATGCCAGAAGTTTGTTTGGGAGGTGGTCCCAGGAAGCAGAAATAAGGGACTATGAAGAGTGGACCAGAAGTGGGGGGGAAACCAAAGGAAGAATGCGTCATCGAGATTGCTTCTGTAGGTAACTGGCCTCAGTTACTGTAGGGACTTTGAGAAGTTTACAGGATGACTCTCAGACTGGCCTAAGGACAAAAGGCTGGGGCATTTATCCCCCTTTGACTGAGAGTTGCCCCTAGGGAGTGTTAACTTCCATGCACTTCCAGCCTGTGTGTGCTTGGGCATTAAGGCTGAACTGCAGCATTGAAGATGACGCTTGGCCATGAGGCAGAAGAACTTAGAAGCTGATTGTGCAAGTTGAGTTGGAGCTGTCTGTCAGAGCTGAAATTAGAGGCCACCAGGATGTGATTTGGGCACCAGAGGCATCTGCTACAAAATGTGAGCAGCCAGGATAAACCCAGATATACTACAGACTAATTGGTGATTGGAACATACAATGCCATCATACTATCCTATCTACTTTTAGTACACATCTTTGAAAACTTGTGTATTACTTACTTTTTATAAAAAGAAAAAATTACAACTTAATATATAATTTACAAATTATTTCCTTTCAATGTCATCCTCACACTTAAGAGAAACACTGAAATAGAAGCTAAATAATCTCACTTTTCTTCCAAATACTATCAGGCACACTCTTCCCAGGTAAAGGTTATAAAGGATTGAGAAATGCTATTTGTTCTAAACCACATAAAACAATAAGGGCTAATAATTCCAAACAAATGATCTGTTTAAAGTTTGCTGAAACTGCATTGAATTCTCATGACAACGTAGTATAGGCAGATATTAAGAAAATACAGGGAGACAGAGAATCCTGACTGGTCTTATTTCAGACAAGGTTACACCCAAACTATCCTGGAAAATGGACATCTGTTGTTTTTGAAATGTGGCATCCATGTCCCCTTTCTTTGGGAAACAGTTCCTCAACTTCTCTTCCCCATTTTAAGCCATTTTAGTGGGATAATTAGTTCAAGTGCCTTGCCCTCTCTTGGACCCAGTGTGAGCACATGATCCAATTTATGCCACAGTTTTTTTTCCCCTGGAATTTTCATCTTAAACAGGGAGACACAAGAACCAAAAACAGATGAAGTTGATTCACCCCACGGTGGAATAGCTTGTCCATTAGTCAAATAGCTTGTCCATTAGTACTTGAGAGATAGCTAGAACTTTTCTGGTTCCTATCTTTCCTGAGAGTTTTCCCTTTGATTCTGTGAGCCACCTTATCCTTTTAATAAATTTATTTTTTACTTTACTTAGCCAGGGTGGTCTTCGTCACATGAAACCATAGAATCCTTTCTGAGCATGGTAGTTTGTCTCCAAGAGAAGAGTTACTAATTAGTATATAACAATTTCTTAAATACACATCTGGCCTTTAACTTTTTCAGGTTGCTAAACCTCTTTACCATAAGTTGAGTTGCGTCAAGGGGTTATTAAAGTTTCATATCCAATTACATTTACTGCCTCTGGGCTGGGAAAGGGGAAAGCTGGGTGGCTGAAGAACAGGAGTGGGAGAAAGCCTTAACACCAAGCTTTGTGTCTTTGAATTTTGTGCCATATGAAAATTACACCACCTCAAAACAAACAAATAAAGTTAAATTAAGAACAGAAAACCAAAATTGTATGTTACTAATGGTTTTTAAACATTAACCCAATAGAAACATTGGTGGAATCTTGAACAGGTACCTCCCAAGAAAGATTTCCAAATGGCCAATACATATGAAAAGTTGTCCAACTTCATTAATCATTAGGTAAACATAAATTAAAGCCTCAAAATGAAATCATTCATGCCAAACAGAATGGCTAAAATTAAAAAGATGGACAAGGCTAAGTATTGGCAAGTATGTGGAGCAACTGGAGCCCTCACACTTTGCTGATGAGAGTGGATATCAATATAAGCACTGTCTTAGTTATCTAGTGCTGCTCTAACAGAAATACCACAAGTGGGTGGTTTTAACAAACAAATTAATTTTCTCTCAGTTTAGAAGTCTACAAGTTTGAATTCAGACTGCCAGCTATAAGGAAATGCTTTTTCTCTCTGTCAGCTCTAGGGAATGTCCCCATCTCTTTTTAGCGTCTGTTCCTTGGTTCCTTGGTGATCTCCATGTGGCTTGGCATTTATCTTCTCCCATTTTTGCTTGCTTCTCTGTGCCTAAACTGCTTGTTTTATATCCCAAAGGTGATTAGCTTAAGATCTACCCTACGCTGATATAGCCTCATTGACATAACAAAGAAAACTCAATTCCCAAATGGGTTTACATACACAAGTATAAGGATTAAGATTTACAACACATATTTTGGGAGACACAATTCAGTTCATAACAACCACTTTGGAAAATGTTTTGGCATTATCCATTGAGGCAGAACATAAGCAAATCCCATAAATCAGCAATCTACTCCTAACTATATACCGAACAGAATGTGTACCTAGGTATAGTAAAAGACGTCCTGGAATGGTCATAACAGCACTATTTCTAATAGCTCCAAACTTCAAAGCACATAAATGCCTATAAACAGTGGAATGGTTAAGTTGACACACTATAAATAATATGTAGCTATGAGATGAACATATAATATGGATGAATTTCAAAGCATAATGTTTATGGACACAAAAGAGTTCAAATATAAAATTCCACTTAGGTAAACACAAAATCTGTTTGTCGTACTGTGGGGGCTTGTGTGTTATTGTGATGCTAGAAGCTATGCCACTAGTATTAAAATACTAGCAGGGTCCTCCAAGGCAGACAGGTTTCAGCTGAGCTTCCAGACTAAGACGGACTAGGAAGAAGGACCCAGCAGTCCACTTCTGAAAAGAATTAGCCAGTGAAAACTTTATGAATAGCAGTGGGACATTGTCTGATATAATGCCAGAAGATGAGCCCCTCAGGTTAGAAGTCACTCAAAAGACGACTGGGGAAGAGTTGCATCCTCAAAGTAGAGTTGACCTTAATGACATGGATGGAGTCAAGCTTTTGGTACCTTCATTTACTGATGTGGCACGACTCAAAATGGAAAGAAACAGCTGCAAACATCCATTAATAATTGGAACGTGGAATGTAAGAAATATGAATCTAGGAAAATTGGCAACCATCAAAAATGAAATGGAATGCATAAAGATTGATATACTAGGCATTAGTGAGATGAAATAGACTGGTATTGGCCATTTTGAATTGGACTATCATATGGTCTGCTATGCTGGTAATGAAAACTTGAAGAGGAATGGCATTGCATTCATCTTCAAAAAAGAACGTTTCAAGATCTATCCTGAAGTACAGTGTTGTCAGTGATAGGATAATATCCATATGCCTACAAGGAAGACCATTAATACAACTATTATTCAAATTTAATCGCGCACCAACCACTAAGGACAAAGATGAAGAAACTGAAGAACTTTATCAACTTCTGCAGTCTGAAATTGATTGAACATGCAATCAGGATGCATTGATAATTACTGGCGATTGGAATGCAAAAGATGGAAACAAAGAAGAAGGGTAGGTAGTTGGAAAATATGGCCTTGGTGATAGAAATGATTCCAGAGATCGCATGATAGAAGTTTGCAAGACCAATGACTGCTTCCTTGCAAATGCCTTTTTTCAACAACATAAACGGTGACTATACAAGTGGACCTCACCAGACGGAATACACAGGAATCAAATCGACTATATCTGTGGAAAGAGACGATGGAAAAGCTCAATATCATCAGTCAGAACAAGGCCAGGGGCCAACTGCAGAACAGACCATCAATTGCTCATATGCAAGTTAAAGTTTAAACTGAAGAAAATTAGAACAAGTCCATGAGAGCCAAAGTACAACCTTGAGTATATCCCACTTGAATTTAGAGACCATCTCAAGAACAGATTTGATGCGGTGAACACTAACGACCAGTCGAGTTGTGGGATGACATCAAGGATATCATACATTAAGAAAGCAAGAGGTCATTAAAAAGACATGAGAAAAAGAAAGGACAAAAATAGATGTCATAAGAGACTCTGAAACTTGCTCTTGAACATTGAGTAGCTAAAGTAAAAGGAAGAAAAGATGAAGTAAAAAAGCTGAACAGATTTCAAAGGGCGGCTCTGGAAGACAACCTAAAGTAGTAAAATGACATGTGCAAAGCCCAGGAGACAGAAAACCAAAAGGGAAGAACACACTTGGCATTTCTCAAGCTGAAAGAACTGAAGAAAACACCCAAGCCTCCCGTTGCAGTATTGAAGGACTCTACATGGAAAATATTAAATGATGCAGGAAGCATCAAGAGAAGATGGAAGGAATACACAGAGTCACTATATCAAAAAGAGTTGGTTGGTATTCAGGCATTTCAGGAGGTAGCATATGATCAGGAACCCATGGTACTGAAGGAAGAAGTCCAAGTTGCACTGAAGGCATTGGCAAAAAACAAGGCTCCAGGAATTGACAGAATACCAATTGAGACGTTTCAACAAATGGATGCAGCTCTGGAAGTGCTCACTTGTCTATGCCAAGAAATTTGGAAGATGGCTACCTGGCCAACTGACTGGAAGAAATCTATATTTATGCCTATTCCCAAGAAAGGAGATCTAACCGAATGCGGAAATTATCCAACAATATCATTAATACCACACACAAGTAAACTTTTGCTGAAGATCATTCAAAAGTGGCTACAGCAGTATATCAATAAGGAACTGCCAGAAATTCAAGCCAGATTCAGTAGAGGATGTGGAACCAGGGATATCGTTGCTGATGTCAGATGGATCCTGGCTGAAAGCAGACAATACCAGAAAGATATTTACCTGTGTTTTATTGAGTACACAAAGGCATTAGGCTGTGTGGACCATAACAAATTATGGATAACATTGTGAAGAGTGAGAATTCTAGATCACTTAATTATGCTCATGAGGAACCTGTACATAGATCAAGAGGCAGTTGTTCAAACAGAACAAGGGGATACTGCGTGGTTTAAAGTCAGGAAAGGTGTGCGTCAGGGTTGTATCTTTTCACCATACTTACTTAATCTGTATGCTGAGCAAATAATCTGAGAAGCTGGACTATATGAAGAAGAATGGGGCATCAGGATTGGAGGAATACTCATTAACAACCTGCGTTATGCAGATGATGCAACCTTGCTTGCTGAAAGTGGAGGGGACTTGAAACACTTACTTATAAAGATCAAAGACCATAGCCTTCAGTATGGATTACACCTCAACTTAAAGAAAACAAAAATCCTCACAACTGTACCAATAAGTGACATTATGATAAACGGAGAAAAGACTGAACTTCTCAAGGATTTCATTTTACTTGGATCTACAATCAACAATCGTGGAAGTAGCAGTCAAGAAATCAAACGATGTGTTGCATTGGGCAAATCTGGTGCAAAAGACCTCTTTAAAGTGTCAAAAGCAAAGATGTCACCTTGAAGACGAAGGTGCACCTACCCAAGCCATAATGTTTTCAGTTGCCTCATGTACATTCGAAAGCTGGATAATGAATAAGGAAGACTGAAGAAGAATTGATGCCCTTGAATTGTGGTGTTGGCGAAGAATATTGAGTATACCACAGACTGCCAAAAGAACGAACAAATCTGTCTTGGAAAAAGTACAGCCAGAAAGCTCCTTAGAAGCAAAGATGAAGAGATTACATCTCACATACTTTGGACATGTTATCAGGAGGGATCAGTCCCTGAAGAAGGACATTATGCTTGGTAAAGTAGAGGGTCAGCGAAAAAGAGGAGGGCCCTCAATGAGATGGATTGACACAGTGGCTGCAAGAATGGGCTCAACCATAATAAAGATTGTGAGGATGGTATAGGACTGGGCAGTGTTTCATTCTGTTGTACAGAGGGTCACTATGAGTTGTAAAAGGCTCGACAGCACCTAACAGCAACAACAACAAACACAAAATACTGTATTGCCTGTATTCTACCTCTGGTGATGGGCTTTATGTGCTAGGTTTTAATATTTGTGAGCCTGTTCAAGTGTACATTTTAAAAGACACATGGTTTACTTGCACGAAACTGTTTAGTTTTAAGAGATTGTTTGTTTGAAGTGGTTTTTGTGGGTGTGAAACAAATGGTGAGAATTTTAATTGGTCCGTCTAACCAAAGAGTCAGCAGTTCAAATCTACCAGCTGCTCCTTGGAAACCCTACCGAGTAGTTCTACCTTGTCCTATAGTGTCACTATGAGTTGGAATTGACTCAATGGCAACAGGTTTGGTTTTGGTTTTATTACAGTATTGAAATTAATTTATCCAGTCTTGTTCATGCCCTGATTTTATATGCTTGTATCTATCAATAAAACATTATGATAATCAAAAAACACCAAACTTGTTGCCATCGAGTTGATTCTGACTCCTAGTGACCATATAAGACAGGGTAGAACTGCCCAATAGGATTTCCAAGGCTGTAATCTTTATGAAAGCCAACTGCCACATCTTTCTCCAGCACAGCGGCTTGGTGGGTTCGAACTGCTGTCCTTTTAGTTAGTAGCCGAGTGCTTAACCACTGCACCAACAGGACTTCTTAAAACATAGTGATACTTGGGGGAAAACAACAACAAAAACAACAGACAAAATGATTATCTTGCTGACGTATGAGGTTAGAAGTCAGAATTACCCTGGGGAGGGCTTGTGACTCCTCTCACTTGATTTGAATGGTGGTTTCATGGTGTACTCACTTTGTGAAGATTCATCAAGTTGTACTTTTTTGTATTTATGTTACACTTCAATTTAAAAAAAAGTTTTTGAATCCCTGTCTTAATGGAGCTGACATTGCAGTAGAGATAGTCAATAACTGAAATAAATCAGAAATAATTACAGAGGGTTAGATGGGGCTAGAGGCCTGTAGTGGTTACCAAACCAAAACCCCTTGACACTGAGTGGATTCTGACTCATAGCAAGCCTATAGGGCAGAGTAGAACTGCCCCATAGGATTTCCAAGAGCAGATGGTGGATTCGAACTGCCAACCTTTTGGTTAGCAGCTGACCACTTAACCACTGCATCACTCTGTAGTGGTTAAGTGCTTGTTTTTTTGGTTTGGTTTTAGATGGGGCTATGTGTACGGACAAAGATAAAGCAAGAAAGAGAGGGCTAGAAGGGGGATGCGTTTCCGTATTAAAATAGAGTGGTCTGGGAAAGCTGGTGAGAAGCTGACATTGGTTCTAGTTCAGTAAGTCTCATTTAATCTTCACAACAACCTTATGAGAGAGGGAGGCACTATTATTAATTAAAAAAAAAAGTGAAGTTAGGCAACTGAGGAAAAATGTGCTAGATTAAACCACAAACTGGTACAGTTGACTGATCAGGGAACACATTTATATTTTCCTGTGAATGAGGGAAGACTACATAGGTGGCCATATACTTAGCAGAAAGGCAGACAGACAGACAGTAAGGGTGAAAATAGAAATGGAGACTAGGCTGCCTTTAACAGTAGCCTTTTTAGTCTTTGTCAGGGGTCAGAGGATGTCCTTGTTGTCATCAGGACTTGAAATTGTCATCAAGTAATCTCTGGTTTCCACCATCTACCTGTCAGTTTGTCGTACTGTGGTAGCTTGTATGTTGCTGTGACGCTAGAAGCTATGCCACCAGTAGTTCAGATACCAGCAGGGTCACCCATGGTGAACAAGGTTTTGGCAGAGCTTCCAGACTAAGACAGACTAGGAAGAAAGGCCAGGCAATCTACTTTTAGAAATTAGCCAGTGAAAACCCTATGGATCACAACAGAATATTTCTGATATAGTACTGGAAGATGGGCTCTGTCTTAGTCATCTAGTGCTGTTATAACAGAAATACCACAAGTTGATGGCTTTAACAAAGAGAAGTTTATTCTCTCACAGTCCAGTAGGCTAGAAACCCAGATTCAGGGCATCAGCTCCAGGGGAAGGCTTTCTCTCTCTTTCAGCTCTGGAGGAAGGTCCTTGTGATGCATCAATCTTCCCTTGGTCTGGGAGCATCTCAGTGCAGGAACCTCAGGTCCAAAGGACGCACTCTGCTCCCAGCACTGCTTTCTCCGTGGTATGAGGTTCCCACGTGTCTCTGCTCACTCTCTCTTTCATACCTCAAAAGAGATTGGCTTAAGACACTACCTAATCTTGTAGACCTCATCAATATAACTGCCAGTAATCCATCTTATTACATTATAGTGATAGCATTTACAACACATAGGGAAATCACATCAGATGATAAAATGGTAGACAATCATACAGTACTGGGAATCGTGACCTAGCCAATTGTCAGATATTTTGGGGGGACACAATTCAATACATGACAGGCCCCCTAGGTTGGAAGACTCTCAAAATTCACAGTGGCTGCAACAATGGACTCGAACATACCAAATATCGTGAAGATGGCACAGGACTGGTCAATGGTTCATTCTATTGTACACAGGGTTGCCATGAGTTGGTGCCATCTTGACAGCAACCAGTAACAATAACAAAAATCTCTGGTTTGTCTTGTTCAGAGTTTTCAAGAATTAAGCAAGGGAAAAGGAATCTGTTTGAAGGACAGGGAGTACATTATAGTTAACTGAAAGAAAAGCTAAAGAACCAGGCTTTGAAAGAAGACAAGCACCCAGGCAGCAGCTGGGAATCTGGTAGCATTGGCTGGATAAATGAATACCCACTGCTTTCACCCTTTGAGTTATTCCTGCCAAGGTTCAAATTCCAGGCAAAGAGCATCTTTGGCTTAGTAGGGTCATTTGTCCACCACTTGTCAGGCAAGGATGTAGCATCTTTATTGACAGTCCCACTAACACAAGATATAATGGGAAAGGGGCAATTCCTGGAAGTGAAGCTAAGTGGGGTGCTATTACCAAAACAAGGGGGCTTTATTGCTGGGCAGGCAAACAAACAGCTGTGGGCCACAGGTTTGTCTGTAAGGTTGTTGCAGTTCATCTGTCATTGAAACTCTCATTTGTCTGTGTGGTAGGAAAAATTCTAAGACGGCCTTCAGGCCCCTAGGATTTCCACCCCCTGATGCACATGCCCTGCATAATCCTCTCTCCTTGAGTGTAGGTGGAATCTGTGGATATGATGGGATATCACTCTCATAACTAGGTTCTTAAACATTTGACTTTGGGTTAATTAAAAGGGAGGTTATCCTGGGGGGCCTGACCTAATCAGGCAAGTCCTTTAGAAGGTGGAAAAGTCAGAGTGGCCTGCTCCTGCTGATCCTGAAGAAGATGAAAGCTTCTATGAGATCTGTAGCTGCAAGGAACTGAATTCAGCCAACAACCTGAATGAGCCTGGAAGAGGACCCTGAGCATCAAATGAGATTGCAGCTCTGACAGATACCTTAATTGCAACCTTGTGAGACTTCAGCAGAGGATTCGGCTAACCTGTGCCTGGATACCTGACTCACAGAAACTGTGAGATAGGAAATTTGTGTTAAGCAGCTAAATGTGTGGTAATTTGTAACACAGTAATTGAAAATGAATACATTTTACTACCTTTATACAATGTTTCTGACATATCTGTTAAAGTAATAGTGTTTTCAAGAATAGCAAATGGGGGAGGTTCCTGGAGAACCAAGGCAGAGGGGGCTTACCTAGGTCCAAGACACAGCAGAAATTATCATTTGAGATAAGACAAGCAGTTCCTCAGCTGCTTGCTGTTTGGGATTTAGAGATGGGGAACAGGGAGAAAGCTCACCGGATTTTTCTGGAAGTAGAGAACTTTCTTTCATATTTAACATTTTGGGTGAATTGATTAGATAACGGTTCATTCTCAATACTTAAGAGGATCTGAGAGCTACTGCACCCAACTCAGTTTAGAAATTTGAAAAATTGGGTCCAAAGGCAGGTTAGATGGACTTTTGTTACTTTACTTGAACAGCATTAAGGCACTAGAGGATGGCAAAGGTAGTGTCTAGGTGGGGTACCCGAGATAAAGACATGCAGAGCAGCAGAGGGAGGTGATTGTTACAAGCCTGCTAAATTCTGGGAACCAGTAGGTAACAACATTGTCCAAGAAATGGTGCCATCGAGTTGATTCCAACTCATAGCGACCCAATGTGACAGAGTAGAACTGCCCCCATAGGGTTTCCAGGGCTTAATGGAAGCAGCTCTCCAGGTCTTTCTCCCTTGGAGCTGCTGCGTGGGTTTGAACCTCCCGGCTCTTACCCATTGCACCAGCAGGACTCCTTGTCAAAGAAATGGGAGGGAGCATATCTATGCATTTAAAAAACCTTAACATTTTTCTTTTATTCCTGCCTGTTTCAGCTAATACTGCTGTGTAAAAAACCACTCCAAAGTTAACGGTGTAAAGGAGCAACCATTTAATTATGCTCATGGATCCTGTGGGTCAGGGATTCAGAAAGGGCACAGTGGGGAGGGATTCTGTCTGCTCCCTAAAGTCTGGAGCCAAACTTTCTGGCACTGTCTAACAGGATCCCCATTTTTCCAGCTTCCAGTAACATTTTTCTCAGTGTCCTTTAAGCCTTCACTGACAGCCTCCGTAAGGCCTTTTAGACTTTTGCTAACATTCTCCTTTAGGCTCCATTCCTTGCCTTGATGGTCCACCTAGTCCCAGAGCCAATGCTTTATGTTTGTTATGGCAGCATTCCACTTCCAGGTAACAAAATTTGCTTCAGTTATTATTGCTATGTAATAAATGGTTACTATTACTATGTAATCAACAGTCAGTGGTAGAAAATAACAAAGAAAAAAAAAAGCCCCAATCTACATAATAAAACCTAGGAATCCAAGCTAGTTATAGGAGTGGGGAGATGGGAGATGACTGATCATGGAGGATAAGGTTGGCCAACTGGGAGATACTGAAGTTGTCCTGAACTGTGAGGATATCCTCCCAGCCACTGCTGGGTTTCTTTGGGCTTTTACTGGCAGGGCTGTGGCATGAAGCCTTCAGTACAAGAGCTGATGAACTGCCCTCTGGTATATTTGACAAGAGATAGTTTCTGAAAGGTTAAGTCAGCTGTTCAAGGGTGAAATATAAACCCAGATTTTCTTGGTTCCAGAACACTTGCTCTTCACTTCTACGCTACTGATGTTTATCTTTTCTTGACTTATTGTTGTTATGTGCTGTCGAGTAGACGACCCTATATGATGAGTAGGAATGCCCCATAGGGTTTCCAAGGAGCAGCAGGTGGATTTGAACTGCCGACCTTTCGGTTAGCAGCCTGAGATCTTAAACACTTCACCACCACGGCTTCTTTCTTGACTTAGACATAAGTTTTTTTAGTCAAACGCTTATTTTAATATATATTCCTTTTCAAATCTAAAATTCTATTTTTACAGATAACTATGAGTCAGAACCAACTCTGCAGCACCAAACAACTTAACAGTCCTAGATCCTAGATGGTAAAAGAAAGGCCACCTACAATTTCATTCTCCCCACTGCAAGGCTGACTCCAACCTCCCATACACAATTCCGGCAGAACCCTAGTTTTCTGTAGTCTATAGAGAGGCTGCAAAGATTAAATGAAATTAAGCTCTCAACTGACACCTCAATCCACAAGGACGGCGCAGGAACAGGCAGCGTTTTACCCCCTTGTGCATGGGGTAGCCATGAGCTGGGAGCCGACTCCACTGCAGCTAAACAACTTTCATTCATTTCATTCCACAGTATCAGTCGGCCAATCACGTCCATCAGATAAAGTCACATCCTGTGGGCTCCTGGAGGAGCAGGTCGGGAAGAGAAAGCAATGGCGCCTGCGCAGCTGAGGACGCGGGGAACACGTGAAGCCTGTGCTGCACCTCAGCGGCCAGGTGAGCGGCCCTGAGGCACAGGGCGGAGTTAGAACAGCACTTGAGCACCCGCTTCCGGCCACGTGATCACGCGCGTGACCAATGGGAAAACGTGACGTCCCTCTCTTCGCTTCCTCACCCTGGCAACCGACGGGTGACTACTTCCGGTGCTGTGAGGGATCCGGGCTGAAGCGGGTGAGTGTCCCTGTTTCTCACGCTGTCCGCGCCTTTGCCGCCTCTTGGCAGCTCCGTCCGTCCGGGCCGGTACAGCTGCCAGGACATCCTATCCGGGGCCAGAAGGGGCGGCGCGCAGGACGCCCCCTGCTCGGGGCGGAGTTGGGGAAACGGGCCCGGGATGTCCCTGGTCCCCAAGTCTTGTTCGCGCGTGGGGCCCGCGGCGGCCCGTTTCCCACCCTTGCGTCAGGGCTGGTGACTTCTCCTCTCCGGAAACGGGGGAAGGACTGTGTGTGTGTAGCCTTGCGGCTCTTCACCCACGTTGCAGTCGTGGGTTGGGGGTGTCGCCGGCCCCCAGGCTGGCAGAGACGCGAGGGTGTGCGCGTTACTCCTGGGTGGTCGGTTGGGGGCAAGGAAGCCCTGTTGTGCAATAGAATCCTGGTTAGAGTCCGGAGGAACATTAACATTTAGTGCTCAGGCAGAGGAGGAGGATAGGACTGTAAGATGGAGAAGGAGCAACTGGAAAGGAGGGTGGGGAACAGGAGCTGGAGGATCACTGGAATTGGAGGGCATCATAATTTCAGGAAGCAGAGAGTTCAGCTTGATTCACATCTCTACGGGAGGGTAAAGAAAAGGTGTTTTGGGGACCATTTGACTTAGATCCTTGAATACTAAGCTAAGGACTTTTTATTTATACACGTGGGAGTTTAATTATATCCCTTTTTGTTTGCTTTAAATTCAGCCTCTCCCACCCCTTACAAAAAGTAGTGCATGCTTTTTAAGTAATAACTGGAAAATGCAGAAATATTTGAAAGGAGACCACCAACCAGTAGTTCTACCAACCTAACGTTTTGATCTGTTTCCTTCTAATTTTTTTTGTAGCATATTCTTACCCTACTTAATATCATAGTGTGTGTGTAATGAATGTATAACTAAAAAGGATAATTTGTGTACACCACATCCATGTGTGGATAGATCATTGTTTTCTTTCATTAAGTTGAGCTATAACTCATATACCACAAGAGTCACCCGTTTGATATGTACTCTTCAATGCTTGTGCCGTCATCAACTATTTTCAGAACATTTTCATCACCCAAAAAGAAACCTTGTGTCCATTAGAGTCATTTCCCATTCACTCCCCAGTTGCTGGCAACCACTAATCTACTTTCTCTTTCTACGGATTTGTGTATTTTGGACATTTCTTGTAAATGGAATGATACAATATGTGACCTTTTGTGCATGGCTTCTTTCACCTAGCATAATGTTTTGAAGATTCATCCATGCTGTAGTACGTATCTGTACTTCATTCCTTTTTATTGCGGAATAACATTCCATTATGTGGATATACCACGTTTTGTTTATCCATTCATCCACGGGTGGACATTTGGGTTGTTTCCACCTTTTAGATATTATGAGTAATGCTGCTATGAACATCTGTATACAAGTTTTTGTGTGGCTATGTGTTTTCAGTTCTCTTGGGTGTATACCTACGAGTAGAATTGCTTAGCCATATGGTTATTCTGTGTTAACTTTTTATTCTCCTTTTATTTATTTTGTTGTTGAGTAGATACACAGAAAAACATATACTAATTTAACAGTTTCTACGTGTACAGTTTAGTGACATTGATTACATTCTTTGGCTTTTTCAACCATTCTCACCCTCCTTTTCTGAGTTGCTCTGTCATTAACATACACTCACTGTCCCCCAAGGTTCCTATCTAATCTTTCGAGCTGTTGTCAATTTTATTCCATAGGGATATTTCTTAAAAGAGCATAATGCTCAAGGCCGACTTTTTTTATTAGTTAAGCTCAACTGTTGTTCAGTTTTAAGATGACTTCAGGGGATATTTTTGGATTAATGTTTAAAGATGATCTTGCAGCAATAGTTTCAGGGGTTCATCCATCCTCCATGACTCCAGAAAGTCTAAAGTCCATGAGAACTTGAAATTCTGTTCTGCATTTTCTATCTCTGAAACCTCAAAAGTCCTAGCTCTACCCTTGAACGCTTCAAAGGCCGTGGCCACACCCTTTGAAACTGAGGCATCTCTGCTTCCTGTGCTGTTTCCAACAGTTCTGCTGAACTGATCTCCCAGATGCTCCAGGGATGGTTCTTTTTTTTGATTTCCTTGGTGAACATTCTAGTTCATATATGTCCTTAGTTTGTACAACAGAATTTTCCAAATCTTTAAGTTTTGTTTTCATTTTGCACAGTCCATCTCTTTCCTCTTGCATTTTACTATAAACAGCAAGGAGAAACCACGCGGCCTGTTTAAGATCTTGCTTGGTAATCTCCTCAGCCAGATATCCAAGTTCATCACTCCCAGGTTCTGCCTTCCACTCAACATTTGAAAATAATTCAGACAAGTTCTTTGCCACTGCATAAAAAGCATCGCCCTTCCTCCATTGTCCAATCACATGTTCATCACTTTCTTTTAAAGCCTCACCTGGAGCGCATTTAACGTCCACATTTCTAGCAGCATTCTGTTGCTGGTGCCATAGGTATTCTCTAAGATGATACTCTCTGTAGCTCTCCTTACTTCCTTCTGAGCCCTCACCAGAATTACCTTTGACATCCATACTTCTACCAACAGTCTCTTCAAGGCAATCCAGGCTTTTACTATTAAAAAGCAAACCAAACCCATCGCCATTGAGTTGATTCTGACTCACAGCTTCTACACATTACCACACTTCAACATTTTTATTTCTCAGAGTTTAGGAGGTTAGAAGTCAGAATTCAGAGCACTGACTCTAGGGGAAAGCTTTCTGTCTGTTGGCTCTGGAGGAAGGTCCTTGTCTCTTCTGAGCTTTTGCTCCTTGGCAATCTTCATGTGGCTTGGCATTTCTCTTTCCGCATCTCTGCTTACTAGTTTGGGTTTAATCCCTTTTATATCTCAAAAGAGATTAACTTAAGACACACCCTATACTAATCCTGTCTTATTAACATAACAAAGACAACCCATTCCCAAATGGGATTATAACTATAGGCATAGAGGTTAGGATTTACACCACATATTTGTGGCGGACACAATTCAATCCATAACAGCTGCTTCCCCTTTAGAGATGAGCAGACCCCTCTCCATGACTCCTTTTTGCACCTTTGAGAAGGCTGATTGATTCTTCATTTGACAAAGGTTTGATGAATGCTGATTGTGTACTGTACGGCACTGTTCTAGGTGCTTGGATACGTCAGTGAACAAAACAGACAAAAGTCCCTGCCCTCATGGAGCTTATGTTCTAGTTAGGAGAGACTGGCAATAAACAATAAATTTAAGGAAAAAACAAAGTTTATAGTGTATCATTCAGGGTTCTCCAGAGAAACAGAACCAATAGAATATATATATGTATGCATACATATATATATGTATACATATAGACACACAAGTTTCCCCCACTATCTGAAAGTAGAATGTTCCTGTGATACCTTTTATAAGCCGAAATGGCATAAAGCAAAGAATCAGTTACCATTAATTTATACGAAAACATTTCTGAGCATTTCCAGACCCAAAAAATGACCTCCCCAAAACCTAAAATAACACTAAACAAAAAAGAAAAAAAACAAAACAAAACCCCAAACCCATTGCCATCAAGTCGATTCTGACTCATAGCGACCGTATAGGACAGAGTAGAACTGCCCCATAGAGTTTCCAAGGAGTGGCTGGTGAATTTGAACTCCTGACCTTTTGGGTAGCATCCGAGCTGTTAACCACTGCACTACCACCAGCGCTCCATAAAAATAACACTAACGTATAGTAAAAGTGGGAATGATATGGTAAATAGTCTATATAAAGCAGAAATAATGAATAATGTATGTACAGCATAGTTTCACAGACAGAGTTCAAAGCTGTGACGACTTGATGCTGAGATGCTGAGTGTAGTTTCCAGGGAAGGAGCTTGGCGACATCACTCTTGCTGCTAAGGGTGTGTGCTGCCTCTTTAACAGCTCCCTGCAAAACAAAACTGCTGAATGCTATTTCTGAATTTCGCCTTTTTTTGTAAAAGCGAAACCCCTCTTCGGATTTCTTTTGGTTAGCGAAAACATTAGTAGGTCTTTTGTAAAAGCAAAGTGGCATAAAGCAAACTTTCAAAAAGCAGAGGATACCACTTTTGTAATGTACCAAAAAAACTGAATTTTTGATTCAATCAGTTCCAACTCATAACAACCCTATAGGACTGCCATAGGGTTTCCAAGGAGCAGCTAGTGGATTTGAACTGTCCACCTTTTGGTTAGCAGCCGAGTTCTTAACTACTGTACCACCAGGGCTCCGTATAATACATACATACACACACACACACACACACACACACACACACACACACACACACGAT
>NW_004443978.1:16135118-16153726 GCF_000243295.1 Trichechus manatus latirostris
ACACACACACACACACACACACACACACACACACACACACACACGATTTATTTTAAGGAATAGGCTCACACAGTTGTGGGGGCACACACACACACACGCACGCACGCACGCGATTTATTTTAAGGAATAGGCTCACACAGTTGTGGGGGATAGCAAGTCTGAAGCATGTAGGGTTGGTTGGGAACTCAGCAGGCATTGACCATGTAGTTTTGAGACCATGTAGTTTTCTCTGGGAAACCTCCGTTTTTGGTCTTAAGGCCTTCAGCTGATTGGACAATGCCCACCCACATTATCGACAGTGGGCTCCTTTACTGAAGGTCAACTGATTGTACATGTTAACCACATCTATACCTTTAGGGTGATGCCTAGATTAGTGTTAGACTAAGTAACCGGCCTAGCCAAGTGGACACATAAAACTATCACATATACAGTAAAACCTGCAAAAGCCAGAACCTGTGTAACGTGGAAACCTGTCAGAGAAGCAAAACTCAAATATTTTCCACTAAAATGAAAGATAGAAAAGTAATAAGATTGCACCTTGTCAAAGGCAGAAAACTTGTAAGACCTGGGAAAACAAGACAGTCGCATTGAGTTCTGTCTCTCACAGTTTTCACTGTAGTAGATTAAAAGGTATTTAGGGCTTACGCGGTCCCATTTCACACCCTATCCACTGATTATTATGCTGTGGCCAAGAGTTTTTCAGTGCTTTCAAATCCTTGATCTAAAGGTCTTACTTTGCTCATCCTCTGATTTCCAGCTTGCAGGGTCAGGACAAACGCCTTCCCCACCATACTCTGATTTGATCCACCTGGTGAGGGGCATTCCCTGCAACTCCCCGCTCCTTGCAGGTCCCTTGCTGGCAGCCTCCCTCTACCCTCCCAGCCCCCAATCCCCTAGCTTGCTCCACAGCAGAATGGGCTGCTGCAGTTCACTACTAAGGACCTTATCTCCTTCCAATTTTGGCCAAAACAGCCTTGGCCTTCCCCACTTCCCACTCCCTGTACCCTACACTGGTACAGGAGTGTGACCTTGTCAAGGTCCACAGGAAGACAGCTTCACTCTTCCCCACAAGAATCACACAGCCTTGGAGATGCTCAGTAGTCATTTTCTCACCCACAGCAGAGACAAAGCCTTGAGCTTTATCTTTATCCTTCATAAAACCAAAAAAACCAAACCCGTTGCCTTCAAGTCAATTCTGACTCATAGCAACCCTACAGGACAGAGTACAACTGCCCCCATAGGGTTTCCAAGGCGCGGCTGGTGGATTTGACCTGCCAGCCCTTTGGTTAGCAGCCAGCGTCTTAACCACTGTACCACCAGTGCTCCATTTATCCTTCAGAGGATAGTTAATAATAAGAAAACTTCCAGGGACACTCCACCTGCCCTCTAACATGCCAGAAAGGGTCATGATTAATTACTAGACTCAAGGTTGTTATCGGCATTGTGAGCGAGGTAGAAGACATTGAACAGTCTTGTGGAGGAATCTGTGCTGGGAAAAAAGCTGCTCTTGGTTTAGACTGTAGGAGCAGACCCTGGGTGGCACAAATGGTCAAGTGCTCTGCTGCTAACTGAAAGGTTGGCAGTTTGAATCTACTCAGAGGTACTTTGGAAGAAAGGCCTTCAAAAGATCACAGCCATTGAAAACCCTGTAGAGCACAGCTCTACCCTGAAACACATGGAGTCACCCTGAGTCGGAATTTACTCCATGGCAACTGGTTACCTTTAGGGTACTGGGTGGTCCAGCCACAGCAGGCACCAGGCGCCCTTCCCCAGTATGCTATCAGCTCCCTGCTGAAGGTCCGGCTGTGTCTCAGAATTATCTTCCTTCTATAGCTTTATAAAACCAGTTGCCCTCAAGTCATTTCTGACTCATGGTGACACCTTGTGTGTCAGCAGAACTATGCTCCCTAGGGCCTTCAGTGGGTGATTTTTCATAAGTAGATCTTCAAACCCTTCTTTTTTTGCATTAAAAAAAATTATTTAATTGTTGTTGTTGAGAATATACACAGCAAAACATACACCAGTGGTTTCTATATGTACCATTTAGTGACATTGATTACATTCTTTGTATTGTGAACCATTCTCACCTTCCTTTTCTGAGTTGTTGCTCCCCCATTAACATAAATTCACTGAACCCTAAGGTTTCTATCTCATATTTCAAGTTTGCTGTTGTCAGTTTTATCCCATATAGATAGTTCTTAAAAGAGCTTAATGCTCAAGGCAGACTTTTTTTTTTACTAGTTAAGGTAAACTGTTGTTTAGCTTTACGAAGACGTCAGGGAATATTTTTGGTTTAAGGTTTAAAGATTATCTCAGGGCAATAGCTTCAGGGGTTCATCCACCCTCCATGGCTTCAGAAAGTCTAGACAGTCCATAAGAATTTGAAATTCTGTTCTGCATTTTCCCCCTTTTAATCAGGATTCTTCTATGGAATCTCTGATCAAAACGTTTTCAATAGTGGTAGCCTGGCACCATCTAGCTCTTCAGGTCTCATGGCAAAGGAGACAGTGGAAGCAATTAGCCACATTTTCCATTTCTTCCTCCTCTTCCTGACTCTGCTTCTTCCTCTGTTTCTCCAAGTAAATAGAAACCAATTGTTGTGCCTTGGATGGCCGCTTGCAAGCTTTTAAGACCCCAGGCACTGTGCAACAAAGTAGGAGGTAGAACAGAGGTACTAAACACGTTATTAGGCCAATTAACTGGGGTGTTCCATGAAACCATGACCCTAAACCTCCAAACCAGGGAACCAAATCCCATGAGATGTTTTGTTGTACATAAGCAGCCTAAGCAGCTACTCTTTTTTTTTTTTTGGTCATTGTTGTAACTGTGTCATACAGTTTTTGCCAGTTCAACTTTTTACAGATGTACAACTTACTGACAGCAGTTACGGTAATTGGCTATGCAACCCTGCCCTTAATCAATGTGATTTTTCTATCACTGTTAACCCCATTTTCCCCCTCCCTCCCTCTACTGGTAACCACTAATAAACTTCGGCCTCTATCCACTTGCCTTTTCTTGTCTTTTTGTATAAGTGAGTTCATACAGTATTTGTCCTTTTGTGATTGGCTTATTTCACTCAGCATAATGTCTTCAAGCTCGATTCATACTGTGGCATATATCAAGACTTCATTTCTCCTGTTGACTGAGTAGTATTTGTTTATCCATTCATCTGTTGATGGGCAGTTAGATTGTTTCCACCTTATGGCTATTGTAACTAGTGCTGCAATGAACATTGGTATACAAGTCTCTGCTTTCAAGTCTTTTGGGCATATACCTAGGAGTGGAATTTCTGGGTCATATGGTAGTTCTATTTTTAGTTTTTTGAGGAACTGCCATACTGTTTTCCACAACAGCTGTACCATTTTGCATTCCCACCAGCAACGGATAAGGTTTTCCATTTCCCCATATCCTCGCCAACTTTTGCTGTCTGTTTTTATTTTTCTTTATCTTAGCCATCCTAGTGGTAGTGAAATGGTATCTCATTATGGTTTTGATTTGCATCTTTCTCATGGCTAATGACATCAAGCATCTTTTTATGTGTTCGGTGGCCATTTGAATGTCCTCTTTGATGAAGTGTCTGTTAAAGGCCTTTGCTCATCTTATGATTCGGTTATTTGTCTTTTTGTTGTTAAGTTGCTGAAGTTTTATATATATTTTGGTTATTAGATTCTTGTTGGATATATAATTTCCAAAGATATTCCCTTAGTCAGTAGCTTGTCTTTTTACTTTTTGGGTAAAGTCTTTTGCTGAACAAGTTTTTAATTTTTATGAGATCTCATTTATTTTGTGTTCTGTGTTTGTGCTTTTGTTCTTATATTAGATAACCTGTTGTTGAAAGCTAGGCCTGAGAGTATTGCCCCTGCTTGTTTTTCTAAGAATTTTATGGTTTTAGTTTGCACATTTAGGTCCATAATCCATTTTTTATTTGTTTTTGTATATGGTGTGAGGCATGGATCCTGTTTCATTTTTATGCACGTGGAAATCCAATTTTCCCAGCATCATTTATTGAGGATACTTTTCTTTCCCTGTCAAATGGAATTAGCACGTTCTCAAAAATTAGTTGACCATAGATGTGTGGGTTTATTTCTGGACTCTCAGTTCTTTTTCATTGGTCTGTGTGTCTATTGTTATACCAGTACCAAGCAATATAGTATGTTTTAAAATCATACTGTAGCTATATAGTATGTTTTAAAATTAAGAAGTGTGAGTCCTCCTACTTTGTTCTTTCAGCATTGCTTTAACTATATGGGGCCTCTTGCCATTCCATATAAAGTTGAGGATTAGTTTTTCTATTTATGTAAAGAAGGCTATTGGACTTTGGATTGGGATTGTGTTGTATCTGTGGATCACTTCGGTAATATTGACATCTTAGCAATATTATGTCTTCCAATCTGTGAATATGGAATATCTTTCCATTTATTTAAGTCTTTTTTAATCTCTTTCAGCAGTGTTTTATAGCTTTCATTGTAAAAGTCTCTCACGTCCCTGGTTAGATTTATTCCTGGGTATTTTATTCTCTTAGATGCTACTGTAAATGGAATTGTTTCCCTAAAGGTATGTGTCAGGATTATATCCTTTCACCGTACTTATTTAATCTGTATGCTGAGCAAATAATCTGAGACGCTGGACTACATGAAGAAGAACGGGACATGAGGATTGTAGGAAGACTGATTAACAACCTGTGTTATGCAGATAACACACTTTGCTTGCTGAAAGTGAAGAGTATTCGAAGCACTTACTGATAAAGATCAAGGACTACAGCCTTCAGTATAGATTACACCTCAACATGAAGAGAACAGAAATCCTCACAACTAGACCAATAGGTGACATCATGATAAATGGAGAAAAGATTAAAGTTGTCAAAGATGTCATGGAAGCAGCAGTCGAGAAATCAAAAACGACGTATTGCCTTGGGCAAATCTGCTGCAAAAGATCTCTTTACAGTGTTAAAAAGCAAAGATGTAACCTTGAAGACTAAGGTGCGCCAGCCTAAGGTGTGGTATTTTCAGTCGCCTCATATGCATTCGAAAACTGAACAACGAATAAGGAAGACCGGAGAAGAGTTGATACCTTTGAATTATGATGTTGGCGAAGAATATCGAATATATATTGGACTACCAAAAGAATGAATAAATCTGTCTTGAAAGAAGTACAGCCAGAATGCTCATTAGAGGCAAGGATGGCGAGACTTTGTTTCACGTGCTTTGGACATGTTACCAGGAGGGACCAGTCCCTGGAGAAGGACGTCATGCTTGGTAAAGTAGAGGGTCAGCGAAAGAGAGGAAGACCCTCAATGAGATGGATTGACACAGTGGCTGCAAGAATGAACTCAAGCATAACGATTGTGAGGATGGTGCAGGACTGGGCAGTGTTTTGTTCTGTTGTACATAGGGTTGCTATGAGTTGGGACCAACTCGGCAGCACCTCACAACAACAACAACAGCAGTTTCCCTTTCAGCTGAGTCCAGCACAACTAGATAGTGCCCGGCTACCACTACTGACTACTCTGACAGGGATTGCAGTAGAGGGCCCTGGACAGAGCTAGAGAAAAATGTAGAACAAAATTCTAACTCCCTCCCCCCACTAAAAAAAAGACTGGACTTACTGGTCTGACAGAGACTGGAGAAACCCCGAGAGTATGGCCCCCATACTTCCTTTTACCTCAGTACTGAAGTCACTCCTGAGGTTCACCCTTCAGCCAAAGATTTGACAGGACCATGAAACAAAACGAGACTGAATGGGCGCACCGGTCCAGGGACACGGACAAGAAGGCAGGAGGGGATAGGAAAGCTGCTAATGGGGAACCCAAAATCAAGAAGAGGAGAGTGTTGACATGTCATGGGAGTAGCAACCAATGTCACAAAACAGTATGTGTAAACAATGTGTATATTGTTTATGAGAAACTTATTTGCTCTGTAAACCTTCATGTAAAATACAATTAAAAACAACAACAACAAAAATTTCCTTTTCAGATTTCTCATTGCTAGTGTATAGAAACCCAACAGATTTTTGTTTGTTGATCTATGTTTAACTTTTTCAGGAACTGTCATACTGTTTTCCAAAGTGGCTACACCATTGTACATTTTCATCAGCAATGTATTAGGGTTTCCATTTCTCCACATCCTTATTAACACTTGTTATTATCACTCCTTTTGATTATAGTTGTCCTAGTAGTTGTGAAGTGGTATCTCACTGTAGCTTTGATTTGCATTTCTCTGATGGCTGATGATGTTGAGCATCTTTTCATGTGATTACTGATTCTTTATGTATGTTTGGATGGAGCCCTGGTGGTGCAGTAGTTAATCCCTTAGCTGCTAACCTCAAGTTTGGAGGTTTGAACCCACTGGTCGCTCTGTGGAAGAAAGATGTGGCAGTCTGCTTCTGTAAAGATTTACAGTTTTGGAAACCCTATGGGGCAGTTCTACCCTGTCCTGTTTGTGTCGCTGTGAATCCGAATAGACTTGATGGCAACGGGTTTGGCTTTTGGTTTGGGTATATCTTTGGAGTAATATCTGTTCAATTCATTTGCTCATTTTTTATTGGGTTGTCTTTTTGTTACTGAGTTGTAGGATTTCATGTATTCTGGATATAAGACCTTAAGAGATATATGAGGTGCAAATATTTTATTGTGGGTTGTCCTTTCAGTTTCTTAATGGTGTCCTTTGAAGCTCAAAAGTTTTTAATTTTGATGAAGTCCAATTTATCATTTTTTCTTTGGTTGTTTGTGTTTTTGGTGTTGTATCTAAGAAACCATTGCCAAATTTGAGGTCATGAACATTTGCTACTATGTTTTCTTCTAAGAATTTTATAGTTATAACTGTTATATTTAGGTCTTTGTTCCATTTTGAGTTAATTTTTGTATATTTTGTGAGGTAGGGGTCCACTTTCATTTTTTGGCCTATGTTGCCCCAGTACCGTTCGTCTAAAAGACTATTCTTTCTCCCATTGAATTGTCTTTGCATCCTAATCAAAGATTAGTCAACTATAAATGTATAGATTATTGTTTTCTTAACCATTTCTCTGTGTTGGACATTTAGGTTGCTCCCAAAACCAAACCAAACTTGTTGCCGTCAAGTTGATTCCAACTCATGGTGAACCCGTGTGTTGCTGTGTGAAACATCTTTGGGCATAATACCTTTTCTATATTTAAAGTTATTTTGGTAGAATGTGTTCTCAGATGTAGAATTAGTGGGTCAAAGATGAAATAATTATGTTTTGGGCAACTGATTTAATGAGGCATTAAACCTTCAGTGTCACAATATTAAGAGTAACAACATGGTTCTTTATTCAGCAGTCACTATAGCTTCAGGACTGGCTTTCTTTAAGCCTTTTGTGGTTGTTAGTTGCCATTTTGTCAAGTCTGACTTATGGTGACCCCATGTGTGCAGAGTAGAATTGCTCCATAGGGTTTTAAAGGCTTTGACTTTTGGAAGCAGATCACTGGGCCTGACGCCCGAGGTGCTTGTTGGTGGGTTTGAACTACCAACCTTTTGGATAGTAGTTGAGCACTTAACTGTTTGCAGCACCTACGGACTCCCTTTTGCTGTAAGATGGATGCATTCCATGACTACTTTTCTGCCATCGCTGCTTTTAAAAGACTGAGTGAACTTAGAGTGAAAAACTTCAACACCAGGCTCCGATAGGACGTGTGATAGTTTTCTAGATGGTTTAAAGAAAAAAGAAATCAGCATCATCACATGCAGTTGTTGTTGTTAGGTGCTGTCCAGTCGATTCCAACCCACAGTGACACCATTCACGACAGAACGAAACACTGCCCAGTCCTGCACCATCCTCACAGCAGTTGCTGTGTTTGAGCCCATTGTGGTAGCCCCTGTGTCAGTCCATCTCACTGAGGGTATTTCCTCTTTTTCACTGACCCTCTACTTTACCAAGCATGATGTCCTTCTCCAGGGCCTGGTCCCTCCTGGTAATATGTCCAAAGTATGTGAGATGATGTCTCACCATCTTTGCTTCCAAGGAGCACTCTGGCTGTACTTCTTCCAAGACAAACTTGTTTGTTCTTCTGGCAGTCCATGGTATATTCAGTATTCTTCACCGATACCACAATTCAAACGCGTCAGTTCTTACTTCTGTCTTCCTTATTCATTGTCCAGCTTTTGTGTGCACATGAGGTGATTGAAAATACCGTGGCTTGGGTCAGGCACGCCTTAGTCGTCAAGGTGACATCTTTGCTTTTTAACACTTTAAAGAGGTCTTTTGCAGCAGATTTGCCCAGTGTAATACGTTGTTTGATTTCTTGACTGCTGCTTCCATGGGTGTTAATTGTAGATCGAAGTACAGTGAAATCCTTGTCAACTTCAGTCTTTTCTCTGTGTATCATGATGTCACTTATTGGTCCAGTTGTGAGGATTTTTCTTTTCTTTATATTGAGGTGTAATCCATACTGAAGGCGGTAGTCTTTGATCTTCATCAGTAAGTACTTCAAGTCCTCTTCACTTTCAGCAAGCAAGGTTGTGTCTACGTATGGCAGGTTGTTAATGAACCTTCTTGAAATTCTGATGCAGTAGGAAAGTAAAAATAAAATTTTTGAGAAAATTGAGATCAAGATTTAAGAGCCTAAATTGCTGCCATGATAGTCTCTGAAGCAAAAATACAACATTTTGGGTTTATCTTGGCCTTAATAATCAAATTAATTTACATTCATCTTGGTCTCAGAGATGGCGGACTTCCATCTTTTCTTTTTAGTAGATAGCACAGAGGCAAAAAATTCAAGTGCAAAAGGATAGTAGGTGAAAATCAAGTATCCCTTTCATTCTTGCCTCTCAGTCTCCCAGTTCTCTCTCTGGGTTTCCACAGTACTGTTACTAAGGTCTGTGTGAACTAGTTTATACTTCTATATGCATATCTCTGTAAAGATGGTGTAATGTAGCACAGGAAATTGTCTAGATTCATGACTGTTAAGAATCAGGATCAGCACAAAGCGGATTCTTTTGAAGTGGAGGTCAGACATACCTCCCCTCTCCAACTTTTTCACCATTTCTGACACCAGCTGTCCACCCCGCACAGCACTCTGCTGCTCTGCTGGGTTTGATAATTCATTGCATTGGCTACACAGAACTCACATATATTCACAGTTATGTGGTTTATTAGGGAAGTAACAGGCTACACATTGGGATCAGCATCAACTTGGAAGTGACAGGATACAACTCAGGAAACAGGATCAACTTTGTCAATCAGGAGAGCTTCCAACCAGGACAGCTCTTGGCTCCTTATTGGCTGTGCCTGCGTCCTGTGCCTTGTCTCGGCTGTGCCAGCCGGTGGCCCTTCTCTTGGTTGTTGGGCTCTGCTGGGGCCTTGCCTCTGCCACTGGGCCTTTCCGGGGCTCTGCCCTGCTCAGACAAGTGTTATAGCTGTTATGGCTTCAATGACAAGTGCCCCACTCTGCTAGCAAGCTTCCCGCCCAAAGGCAGTCAGCTCTCTCTCTCTCTCTCTATGGGCCAGCAAGCACCACCGTCTGCCAGTGCTGTGGTTCCTGCTGCTGGTGCTGCTGCCACAGTCTGGTGCCATCTTCAGTGTTTCAACTCTTGACCCATAGTACAGCTGTGTTAGAAGGTTCACTCTCTCTCCTGTTGCCTCTCTCTGTACCTCTGTTGGGTTGGCTGCTTAGATGAGCAAGCTCTTATCAATTTTAAGGCATGCCCTCCCATTCAGGCCATAAACTGATAAATTTTCTCAAGGTCACTCACCTTATTGGGTGGTTTTACCCACCCTATTTACATAGTAAACCGACTAGTCCCTGCAAGGTGTATAAAATAGATCAATCACAGGGCAGGCTGAGGTCCAACCAATTATTTGTGGCACAGTTATAAACCCAAGGCCAGAAAGGCCATATATAAGAGTAACCCACTGAACTGTAGATAGTATATACAAAGTTGCACATTTTAAGCTTCTCGATACTTACTGACATGTTCCTTTTCAAAATAGTTACATCAGTTTGTGGTGCCAGTGCAGAGCTAGTTTACCAGAATTTCATTTTTATTTGCATTTCTTTGATTATTCTTTATTTAAGATTATCTCGTTTGTATTCCTCTTTTATCTATTGTCTGTTCATGTCCTTGGACATGTTTTTGTTTTGATTGGAGTCGTCCCTTATGAGACTTATTTTGGCAGCCATTTATAGATGGCTGCTTTATGATAGCCTAGATTTGAGGAGAAAAGTTAAAATACTTTTTGTAATATTTACAGTTAGAGGTATGTGGACTGAAGAAGGGAGAGAAAAGGAAATTAAATACTTGAGGAAGAAATTTTTAGAATTTGGAAACTGGATACAGGCCAAGGTGCCATCAAGGGGACTTAGAAAAGGGTGGTGCTATTGTGGTTTAGTGGTAGAATTCTTTCCTTCTGTGCAGGAGACTTGGCTTCGATTGCCAGCCAGTGGATCTCATGCACAGCCACCAACTGTCTGTCATTGGAGACTTGGCATGTTGCTATGATGCTGAACAGGTTTCAATAGAGCTCCCAAACTAAGACAGACTAGGGAGAAAGGCCTGATGACCTACTTCCAAAAATCAGCCAGTGGAAACCCTATAGATCACAACAGTTCAATCCCATTGTGGTCGCCATGAATCGGGAGCCAACTAGAGGGCAGCTAAGAGCAACCACAACGACAACAACATTAAGAAGAATAAGGAGTAATGAGGAAAGAACTAGATACTTGGGGGGAAAGCTGTATGGAAAACTTGTGGCTAGAACTCAAGAGACACAAGATAAAGAGTAAGTAACCATGATTTGCTTAGAGGATAATTTTCAAACGTTGGCAGTGAATGAAATTGCTGAAGGAGACAAGAATAAACCAAAGGACAGGCTGGTTTGTAAGTCATTGCAGTGTAGTGAGTGAAATAAATCAGACAGTGCATGGCTCTTTTGACCAGAATGAATAATCACACTACTCACTGATGTGGTCACAGACCTTTATTACTGACATATTCATCAGGATGATGATGAACAGAGTAGGGTTTGTCAGGAGCCAGGTTACCCCAAAAGCCTCCCGTCCAAGGGTGAGATGTTTAGTCCATGCCCGCCCCTTGATGTACTGTGGTTAAGGGGACAAAGGGGAACTCGGGTCTGGGGTTTTTATAATATAAACTGGAGGGATATATATGCTAGATTGGATGGGAAAGGCAAATGGGGGTAAGAGGAAAGGGCCTTTGTTCAGGTGCACCTGTATGTGGCCTTTTGCGACTGGCCCGACCACTTCGTTACCAGGGGAGTGTCTTTTATCCAAATGCATACAGCATAACCATCCTGTGAGAAAGGTGGGTAACCAGAAGGAATAGTCCTACCCCTCTAGATACAAGATTAATTTTTTAAGCTTGCATTTTCTGACTAATGAGACAACGGGTTAGAAAAACGCCAAGGTCATTTTCCTATAGGGCACATTCTTTGATGTTACCATAGTCACGTCATGGAGATGGTGGGGTTGGCTGGGTGCCATATGGTGCCAGTGCATGAGCCAGAGACAGAGAAAGTTACTGTGCACTCTGAACAAGGAGGAAGGCTTCTCCAACAAGGAGTAGGGACTGGGAGAGAGAGAGAGACCCACTTCCCAGCCTCCTTATCAGAGAATGTTCTGGACCCAAGACCTCAGCTTGGGTGACCTGGATGGGAATTGTAGAGGCAGACTGTCCTCCCAACAGTCATGGAAGAGGACAGAAATGGAGGCATCTGAGGGGTCATGAAGAGGTAGGATAGTAGATTGGTATGCTCACAAAAAAGAGCAGGTGATCAAGAGACTCAAAGGTTACAAGTAGAAGATTAAGAAAAGGCTGTTGGATGTGATGACCAGAAAAGATGTATCCTTATAGGAGTCAAATGTTTCTTTTGTTGTTGTTGAGAATATACATAGTAGAACATACCCCAATTCAACAATTTCTGCATGTACGATTCATTGACATTGATTACATTCTTCAAGTTGTGCAACCATTCTCACTCTCCTTTTCCAAATTGTTTCTCCCCCATTAATACAGACTCACTGTGCCCCCTAAGTTTCCTATCTAATCTTTTGAGTTGCTGTTTTCAATTTGATCCTTTATAGATAGTCCTTAAAAGAGCACAATGCTTAAGGCAGACATTCTTTACTAGTTAAACTAAACTGTTCTTTGGTTTAAAGAAGACTTCAGGAGATATTTTTGGTTTAAGGTTTAAAGATCATTTCAGGGCAATTGTTTCGGGGGTTCATCCACTCTCCATGGCTCCAGAAAATCTGGATTCTATGAAAATTTGAAATTCTGTTCTGCATTTTCCCCCTTTTAATCAGAATTCTTCTATAGAATCATTATAAAAATGCTCAGTAATGGTAGCCGGGCACCATTAGTTCTTCTGGTCTCATGGCAGAGGAGGCATTTGTTCATGGGGCCATTAGCTGCATTCCATTTCCTGCTCTATTCCTGACTCTCCTTCTTACTCTGTTGCTCCTGGTGAATAGAGGCCAATTGTTGTGCCTTGGTTGGCTGCTCGCAAGGTTTTAAGACCCCAGACGCTACACAACAAACTGGAAGGTTTAACAGAAGCACTAAAGATGATATTAGGCCAGTTCACTGGGATATTCCATGGAACTATGACCCTAAAGCTCCAAACCAAGAAACCAAAATCCACAAGGTCTTTGGTTGTGGATAAGCAGCCTCAGCAGCTGCTCCTTTTTTTTTTTTTTTTTGTATATATATCTATCACACAACTTCTGCCAATTTAACTTTTTACAGGTGTACAGCTTATTGACATCAATTACATTAATTGGCTGTGCAACTGTTACGCTTAATCGATGTTATTTTTCCATCACCGTAAACTGAAACTCAGTGCTCTGGAAGCAGTAAGCCACCACCATTTTTTTTTTTTTTTTGAAACAGCTTTATTGAGCTTTAATTCATATGTCACACAATTCACTCATGTGAAATGTACAATTCAGTGGTATTTGGTATAGTCACAGAATTGTCCAGTCATCACCACAGTTGGTTTTAGAACATTTTTATCTCCCTAAAAGAAACCCGATACCCATTAGCACCCATTAGTAGTCACTCCCCATTTCCCCCTAAATCTCCAGCTACTAATCTACTTTCTGTCTATAGATTTGCCTATTCTGGACATTTAATATAAATGAAATCATATAGTATGTGACCTTTTGTGACTGGCTTCTTCCATTGTTTTCAAGATTCGTTCACATTGTAGCATGTCAGTACTTCATTTTTATAGCTGAATAATATTCTATTGTGTGGATATACCATACAATTTTATTCATCAGTTTGTCTATTGATAAACATTTAGGTCGTTTCCACTTTTTGGCTCTATGACTGATATCACTATGAACATCCAGGTATAAGTTTGTGGGTAGAAATATATTTTCAGTTCTCTTGGGTATATAACTGGGAGTGGAATTGCTGGGTCATATGGTAATTCTGTGTTTAACTTTTTGAGGACCTGTTGTAGATGATGGACACATTTCTTGTGGTTTTTTGGAATAGTAATCATAGTAAGTTTTAATATCATTACTGGTAGAAAGTTGCAAAATGTCAGTATTCAAACATTAATAAAAAATAAAGGCATTATAAAAATGATACATAAAATTGTTTTTTCTTATCTAAAACTCTAACAAACCTGTACATCTCCTTTTATTGGAAACATTTTGTGTTGAATGTTACCTCAAAACTTAACTGAAGTGTTAGACATTTTTCTTTTACTTCAGTTTAGTGATTTGTAGTAACAGTTATAAATGTAATAAAAATATCACAGGGATATTTGATGTTAATCTAGGGTTATGATTTATTTTTTCACTCCTTAGTCTTAACTGTAAAGATCAAATACTATGATTCCCCCTCAGTTTGGAGGCCCCAGAGGTTCAATATCCAGAGGGGGAAAAGAAAACCAACAACCCATTGCATCAGTATTGTTCATTGGCCATGCTTTTTGTTTATTCCTTCCCTAGGTGGGATGAGCGTTTCGAAGTTTCAGAATAATACTGTGTTTCCCTCTTACTGCAATTTTGAAATAGAATCTCATCGATTGCGCTGTTTTTGAACTTGGGCTTAGCTAGTTAAAATAAATGATTTTTTTTTTTTTTTTTAAGTATACTTTTAGATGGTTCAAAAGGGTGAATCTCCATCCCACCCTTGCCACTTTGTCATCCATTTCTTCTTCTGGTGGCCACTATTATACTATTTTTTGGGGGTATATCTTTCCAGAGCTATACTTTGCGTATATATTTAGCTGTATTCTTTTTTTCCGTTCCTGCCCACACAAATGATGATGCAGTATATACTTCTGTACCATGCCTCTCTTATTTAACAAAATATCTTAAAGACTATTCCATAGCTGTACGTCAAGAACTTCCTCGTTATTTTCTGGCTGTTTAATTTTAGCCAGTTCCCTAATGACGGACATATTATTAGTTCTTACCTTTTCAGGTTATTGTTGTTGTCGTTAGTTGCTGTCGAGTCAGTTTTGACTCACGGCTACTGCATGCCTGTCAGAGTAGAACTGCTCCGTAGGGTTTCCAAAGCTTTGACCTTTCAGAAGCAGATCACCAGGCCTGTCTTCAGAGTGCCTCAGGGTGGGTACCTTTCACCTCAGGGTGCCAACCTTTTAGCTAGTAGTTGGCTGCCTGTTTTCACTACTCAGTGACTCCTTTTTCGTATTATAGACAGTCTTTATAGTCAGTAACCTTTTGCATAGGAAATTTGACACTTGTGTGAGTGTATCTGAGGAAAAATTTCTGTAAGTGGAATCACCAGATCAAAAGTTATATACATTTGTAATTTTTATTGATTTTGCCAGATTGCTCTTTCTGAGTTGTACCAGTTTATGCGACCACTAGCAATGCAGGAGAGCTTCTGTTCTCTACCCTCAAAACATGATGTTATCTTACTTTTCTCTGATGTTTGGTGATCTCAGTAAAAAAAGTGGTATTTGAGTGTAGTTTTATTTTGCACCTTTCTTTTGAATGAAGTTTAATGTCTTCTGATCTATTTAAACTATTTTCTGTAAACTGAGATTTGCCTCTTTTTTGTTCTAAGTTTTTTTTTTTTTAAGTCATTTGCTGGAACTCTTTATTAGGCAAGTTAGACCTTTAATGGGTTCTGAATTAAACAAAAACTGATATTGTGGTAGAAATTGGTTCGTTTCTAATTGAATTAAAAAACATTGCAGTGACCACTGGAATTGGAGGACAGAGTTGTATATTGGATAACTTGTCTGCTGGAGTTTCTTTCATAGAAACTTCCTAGACACATCCAAACACCTTGAGGGACTGAGTTACTGGGGCTGAGAGCCGGGGACTATGGTCTTGGGGGGCATCTAGGTCAATTGGCATAATATAGTTCATAAAGAAAATGTTCCACATCCTGCTTTGGTGAATAGCATCTGGGGTCTTAAAAGCTTGCAAGCGGCCATCTAAGATACATCTATTGGTCCCATCCCGTCTGGAGTGAAGGATAATGAAGAAAACCAAAGCTTCAAAGAAAATATTAGTCCAGAGGACTAATGGACCACATGAAGCACAGCCTCTACCAGCCTGAGCCGAGAAGAACTAGGTGGTGCCTGGCTGCCACCACTGACCACTCTGACAGGGATCAAAATAGAGGGTCCCGGGTAGGGTGGGAGGAAAATGTAGAACAAAATGCAAATTCACAAAAAAAGACAACACTTAGTGGTATGAGGGTGGCTGGAGGAACCCCTGAGACAGTGACGCCTGGACACCCTGCTAACTCAGAACTGAAGCTCCACCTTTCAGCCAAAGGTTAGACAGGACTATAAAACAAATGGAAACCCTAGTGGCATAGTGGTTAAGAGCTACGGCTGCTAACCAAAAAGTTGGCAGTTCAAATCCACTAGGCACTCCTTGAGACCGTATGGGGCAGTTCTACTTTGTCCTATAGGATTGCTATGAGTTGGAATCGACCCAATGGCAATGGGTTTTTTTTTTTTTTTTAATAAAACAGCATATGTGAGGAATGTGCTTCTTAGTTCCATCAAGTATATGAGAGCAAATGGGCAACACCTTCCCGACAGCAAAGATGAGAAGGCAGGAAGGGACAGGAAAACTGGATGAGTGGACACTGAGAACCCAGTGTGGAAAGCGAAAGGGGGAAGAGTGCTGACACGTTGCGGGGATTGCAAGTAATGTCACAAAGCAATTTGTGTACAAATTTTTTGAATGAAAAACTAATTTGCCTTGTAAACTTTCACCTAAAACACAATAAAATTTAAAAAAATAAAGAATGAATAAAAAAAAGAAAAATACAAAACATTGCAGTGACCATTGGGGAGGACAGAGTTGTATATTGGATAACTTGTCCACTTGAGTTTCTTTCCCAGAGCCTTGGGACCTGCAGTTTTGGAGGGGTTTGTTTATACTGTTTGCTAAATAAATAAGTTAAATATAGTTTATGAGGCCAGTAGATTGCCCAAGAAGTAGCATATTAATTTATCTTCCACATTTTATTTCTTCTTAGACAAGCTTGAGAAGCAGTGTTTTTAAATCTCTGATACATTAAAATGCCTATTGACATCAAACCTTATTAATTATAAAGTGTAGATGTTATAATTTCTTATTTATTCACATTAAATATAGATGTTATAATTGCTTCTTTATGAAAATATACATCTGATGACTGGTGAGTCAGAGTAGCTTGAAATCTAATAACCTGCGTATACTATTTGGATATCTTTTCATTTTAACTGAAGCTCTTGATTTTCCAAAGCCTGAGTTTTCATTCTACTTACGTTTCTGCTCTTCGACTAGTGGGCTCAAGCTCATTTCCTGGTTGGGTCAGCGGTGGTGGCATGAATTGGCTGGTAGATGAAACACTAATCATTTGGAAGATGAAATGTTAATCATTTAAATTCCACTTCAGCTGATTCATGAATAGATAATAGCCTATCTTAGAGAAATATTGAGAGCAATAAATAAATAAAGGAAATTGAAGTATTTGCCCATAAATAGTTACATAATGAAATAAAATAATGGACTCTTTTAAACCAGGAATTAAGGGAAGTTAAAGGAGCGCTGATAGCGTGGTGGTTAAGCGCTCAGCTGCTTACTGTAAGGTTGGTGGTTCGAACCTACCCAGTGGCTCTGTGGGAGAAAGACCTAGCGATCTGCTCCCATAAAGATTACTGCCTAGAAAATCCTACGGGGCAGTTCTGCTCTGCCACATGGGATCACCCCGATTTGGAAATTGACTTGACAGCACCTAACAACAGCAACAACGAGGGAAGTTAAAATACTTCACTGCAGTGCTTCTCAATCTCTGGTAAAGGATAAACTTTAAAAACTTTTCTATTCATTGTGGACCAATACTTTTGTAAAATGCAAAAAAAAAAAAAAAAAAAAACAAAAAAACTGAGAAACAAAATTGTAACAGACAAGAATGAAAGCTCATATTATTGTTAGGTGTAGCAGATAAAATTATTTTAATAAATATGAACAAAACATGAGGAAATTGAAAAGAATTATAGAAACTGCACACACTGCTTATTGAAAATGTGCATATTAATAATAAAACAATCTCTTGTGGACTGGTAATAAACACTGGTCTGCAGACCACGTTTTGAGTCGTAGTGCTTTTTTTGGACTAGGCAGCCAGCTAAGTCACACTTTATGTTTTATATTGGAAAAGAAAAAAATTCCCTTCCTTTCCCATTTCTCAATTTAAAATAAGGTGGAGGTTTTCCCTAACAGTAAAATCAAGTTCACACATAACAGTGTCATTCTGGGTGTTTAAGAAGTTTCAGCCACTTCACTCTTGGATTTTCTTTAAATTTTGTCTTTCGATTTCTAAGTGATTGCTTTCTCTGTAATCTGAAATGTGTTCTGCATAGTTAATGTTACATACCAAAGATTGCTAGAAGTTTGTGAACGGGTAATAGTGAGAAAAGTTAGAAACTTTGTAGCATAAGTTGTTTCGGATTTGTTATATTTAATTTTATATCTCATTATTTATCTGTTGAGAACCTCAGAATTAATGCTTTTTATGAAAATTGATCACTATTTCCAGAAATGTTATTTTAATTTCTGGGTTTAGTCATATAATTTTGTTAGCATTTGTGTTTTACGATTGAACTGTCAAGCGTTAATTTGATTTTTTAAGAGGTTCTTCCCAAGCAAATGTCAATCTGTTCTAGTTGTTATCTCAAGGCTCTGTGATATTGCCAGCACCACTTGTGCTCCTGGAATGATCCAGAGATTATTAGCATTTGGTTTGGAGGGAGTAGAAAGTGATATTTAAATTATATTGAGGAATATTTCAAGGTAGGTAAAGAAAATACCTTTGTACTCAGTGTACATTCTTTTGTTTTACAACAGTTCTTTTGTTTGTATGACTTCAAGCAAATATTATCACTGGACAAAACTAAAAAACCAAACCCACTGCCGTCGAGTTGATCCCAACTCATAGCGACCCCGTTGGGTTTCAAAGGCTGTAAATCTCTACGGAAGTGGACAGAGATATTTAAATTCTGATTTAAAAAAGTTCTTTGTAGCAGCCAAATAAATAACTTTAAAAATAAATTTTTTATTTTTATTTTTATTGTACGTCAGGTGAACGCTTACAGAACAAATAGTTTCTCATGAAACAGTAGTACACATATTGTTTTATGAC
>NW_004443978.1:16153826-16197463 GCF_000243295.1 Trichechus manatus latirostris
TGTTATGGGTCTGTTCAGATTTTCAATATCACTTTGTTGTGGTTTGGTTAGGCCGTGTGTTTCTAGAAATTTATCCATTTCCTCTAGGTTTTCAATAAAAGTAAAGTTTTTGGAAGTTATTTCTGCATGAATTTTTATAAGTAATGTGTGTCTTGGTGGAAAGAAATGCATACTATTTTTGTCGGTTTTCCTCTAGGGTAATTCTTCTCCTGAAATTACTTTTGGATGGAAGTATGCTCTTACCCCATTAGAAGATGGTAACCTTGGAGAATGACCATGGAGAAGGGGATGAGTTCAGGGGAAGGGCTGCCTTCCAGATCATCTCAGGTTTCAGCTGTTAAAGTAACAGCCGAAGAGTTGGAAACAAAGCAGTCCCATAAAGAGAAACGAGTGGGCTTTGTGCTGGTGCATGCAGGTAAGCTCTAGGTGGGTGAGTGGGAAGTTGAAAATAATGCTGATTTTTTTTTTTCTTGAAGTATACTGAGAATTGTTTTTCACATCTGGAGCATGTAAACTGTCAAAGCAGGGTTGGAACCAAAGACATCGTTTGACTTTGCTGTAGTGAGATCCTCTCCTACTCGCCAGCTGGAAGATCTTATAATGACAGCTCTTCCTGTGTCTTCTTCATTTCCCTCATCCATTATTTACTTGTACCCATACATATTTAGGTAGTGTTAAAACCTGGCAAAGTAACATTTTAAACTCTGATTTGTGTTTTTAAAAATAAAAATGTTTCTTAAAAATTTTTATTGCTCCCATATTAGACTGTGGCCACGTTAGGGTATAATTACATAATCTTAGAGCTGCTTAATCCTCTTAATATTATAAACAAAGAACCTTAAGAGCAGAGAGATTAAGTGACTTTAAACACAGAGCTAGTTGGTGCTAGAGACATGCTGAGAAACCCAGGACCATGAGTCCCAGTCTAGTGTTCTTGGCATTACATCAGCCTGTCATCTCTCTACTTCAGACGACCACAGGACAATGAGGTTCAACCCCTGCATTCCCCATCACTGAGTGCTTTTGAGTTTTAGAGCAGTGCAGCTGTACTCAGGTCTCTGCACAGAAGGCTCTTTTGTTTGGCCATTTTTATTGCCTGAGTTCACAGTCTGCACTCCATTACTTCATTCCTGTGAAGGGAGAAGAAATGGCTGGGTCTCCTTTTAACTTTCTTCAGACTATTAAGCAGGATGGGAGCAGGGTTAGTTTTGATATTAGGTGAGGACTGGAATTGTTTCTTTTTATAAAACTGATATCCTCCCTGGCCATAAACCTTTGGCTATATCTAGACAGGATGACCTGTGAAGTCTCATAGAATCTAATCCAGAAAGACCTAAAAAAATGGATTCAGTTGTCTTTTGTTACAGGTGATTTTATAGAGAAGAAGGTATATTTATGGAAATAACCCAGGTAGAAGTAGATTTAGGACGAGAACTCCTGCCTTCACACTCCTAGTCCAGAGTTCTTTCCACTACGCTGTGTTGTTGGTGCGTCTCCTATAGTACCTAGTGAGTTATCTTATTCAGAGTGAACATTTGGAAAATGCACAAAAACATGTCTGCAGTTGGTAACAAGCAACAACATAGAGCTTTTGGTTTGTTGGAAAACATTGCTTTCTGTGACTCCCATGGTGGTACACGACTGTCCTCCTCTCTCAGAAACATATGGAAAAACTAAACCTGTTGCCGTTGAGTTGATTCCAACTCATAGCAACCTTATAGGACAGAGTAGAACTGCCCCATAGGGTTTCCAAGGAGTGGCTGGTGGACTCGAACTGCCGACCTTTTGGTTAGCAGCTGAGCTCTTAACCAATGGCTCTCAGGTAAAATTGCTGCTGGGAGCCATCAGTAGTAGGAAGAAGTCTGGTTTATGGTAGTAGATTGTGTAGATAAAGGGTTGACCTCCTTCTCAATTATTAGAAGGTCAGATAGAGTGGTTGGTTATGCAGAAGTATGTATCTTGGCATGTTTAACGGAATAAATTCAATTCCTCATCCAACGTATGGATTTTAAAGCTGTCTTTTTAGCACTAGAATAGACTTGCCCAGACTTCAGTCATTTGAGTTACAGATTCTTGATTTTTCCTTAATCTATATACTACTTGCACTATTTACTTAATATTAAGGAAAAAGAAAACTACGAACTTTTTTAAACTTAAAGATGCAATTTATTTGTCACTTAAATGGAATATCAGTATCACTTGCCATAAAAAGAGTAGAGACATTTCAAAAAACAGTGTAATTAAATTTAAACTAGATTCTTTTGCTTGTCAACCTGCCTTTCCTTTGTTAAATAGGGAAGCAAGTGTTAAGCAAATATTAAAGATATACTGGGGCCAAACTGAGACTTCTTCCATACTCCAGTCAGAGAGATTGCATGTTCGTGCTATTTAATACTGTTCTCTGTACACTGAGGAGTCCTTGGGTGGTGCAAACTGTTCGTATGCTTGGCTGCTAACCAAAATGTTGGAGGTTGGAGTCCACCTAGAGGTGCCTCAGAATAAAGGCCTGGCAGTCTATTGCCTGAAAAATTAGCCATTGAACACTGACACAAATGGGGTTGTCACGAGTCGTCGTTGATTGTCCATGACAACTGTTTGATTTTTGTTTTTTTCTATACAATAAAGTCATCTATTTGGCAGTAGTGTCCTGTGCTTTGGGAAATATTTGTGCCTCTGAAGTATAAGACTGACCTGGGATCACCTGTTTGTAGAGAAGCAAGAAGAGAGGCCTGTTGAATATTGGCACGTGCTCTATGAAGGTTCAATGTTCTCTGGAAAAACAGGATTAACATCTGGGTGTATTATGGTTCCAGTTGTTTGTGCATCTTTTCTGTTATTTTGGGTCCCTGTACCATAGGCCATTCTTTCTCTGCCTTTAGAAAAGGTGGGTTAGGCTTATGTTAGAGAATCTGAAGACTCACAAGAGGAGTTGAGAGGCCTCGATAAGTAGTTCTTAATCTCCCTTAGAGGCTGTGGGGGAATGGAGAGAAGACTTCAGTACTCTGTTAAAGAGCATTAATTAGAGGCTTGATCATCAAGAGCACTTAAAGGCTCTTGTCTTTGTTTTTTTCTTGTTTGAACTGTTCTCAAATCTTTAACCAAGCAAGTATTAATCCCCTTAGGGAAACATGTACTCAGAGCCATTCTCTTGTGGAAGTTTCTGTGTATTAAGAGACAGGAAAAAACCAAAAACCCATTCTGTCATAGCAACCCTATAGGACAGAGTAGAACTCCCCATAGGGTTCCAAGGCTGTCAATCTTTACGGAAGTAGACTGCCACATCTTTCTCTTGTGGAGAGGCTGGTGGGTTCAAACCTGCAAGCTTTTGGTTAGAAGCTGAGCACTTAACCACTGTGCCACCAGGACTTCTTGACAAGAGGCAGGAAACACCAGGATTTCTAACAGGCAGTCATGAATATGATATCACTGAGGTTTCAGAGGCATCCTGAGGTACTCTGGTGGTTGAGAGGATTTGAAGCATTTAGGTAGAAGGGTGATAGCTGTGGCAGTGGTGGTGAAGTATAGGTAGAATGTAAGTAGCACCCCTTAACTTCAAATGTTGTTCAGAAGCTACATAGTTTTCTGAAGTTACTATTAAGAATTCTAGATTCTGAACAGTAATTTCCCAAATGCAGGACTTTCTATAGGTCAACAGAGGGGAACTTGAAGGGATCTTATACCTGACACCTAGTAAGAACTCCTGACTTTGGAGAGAGGTTCTGAGAAGGAGGAGGGGAGCTGATCCTGATGAAACCTCCTTGGTGACATGAGCTGTTTATCGGGCCTCTAGCAGGGATATTGGAAACCCTGGTGGCATAGTGCTTAAGAGTTTGGCTGCTAACCAAAAAAAGGGCGGTAGTTTGAATCCACCAGACACTCCTTGGAAACCCTATGGAGCAGTTCTACTCTGTCCTGTAGGGTTGCTATGAGTTGGAATCAACGGCAACAGGTTTCGTTTGGTTTAGCAGGAACATAATTCTTGACAAAGAAGATAAGACATGATATTAAAAAGACTTATGATTGGAGAAAGATGCTATTAGATTTTTAAAATTCCACACAACTAGAGAAATAATTTTATTTTCACTAGGACAGAACCAGTTTATATGGACTATTCAGATAATATAAACATGGTCTGATTGTTTTCTAAATTTTATTTATTTTGTTGTTGAGAGTATACACAGCAAAACACACACCAATTCAAGGGTTCCTACATGTACAATTTAATGACATTGATTACATTCTTCAGTTGTGCAACCATTTTCACTCTCCTTTTCTGAGTCATTCCTCCCTCATTAACATAAACTCACTGCCCCCAAATGTTCCTATCTAATCTTTCGAGTTGCTGTTGTCACTCTGATCCCATATAGATAGTTCTTAAAAGAGCATAATGCTTAAGGCAGAGGAAGGTCTGATATTTTAATGTTAACTAAAAATTGATTGATTCTTTTACAGGTGCAGGTTATCATTCTGAATCCAAAGCCAAGGAATATAAGCATGTATGCAAAAGAGCTTGTCAAAAGGTATGAACAAAAGGTATAATCTAAACATTTCAGTTTGTCAAAAGGTATAAACAAAATGTATGCTCTAAACCTTTCAGTTTTTGAACATAAAGCAACTTTACCTAGAAATTAAAAATTTTAATATTTAGAAGAAAATCTTTCGGTCACAAAATTACTTTGCTCATATTTGTGGGGTCTTTTTTGGGTTTGTTTTATATTTTTTATTCTCCAGATGATGCTTAGATCTGTCCCCTCCTTCTACAGATTAAAGTCTATTTTTGGGATTGTGGGCACATAATCATATCTCTTTTTAAAAATCTTTGCCAAGGCATTGCCTTCTATAGAGGGTAGGGAAAACAGTGCAAAGGCAGTCAATGTGTCTTTCCGTGAAGGGGATAAAAAATAATTAAAAATTAAAATAGGCACTTTTCTTAGAGAGATTGTGCTGTACTTTTTCCTTCGGTTTTTCATCACGTGGTTTGTATCATAGCAGATTCATCGTCATTCGTGGGTTTAGCTTTGCCCTTGTTCTCAGTTGTGTTTTTTTCCCCTTTGGTTTTTGAGGTTTTGCTAAATTATTGGATACTTAATGTGGGGCAGGAATGGAATTAGAAGAAATATTGTTTGTTTTTATTTTGATCCTGACTGTATACTCTTGTAGGCAAACCTTCCATTACTTTTTACGCAAATAGAATGTTAATTGAATATTGTAAAGCAAGTAAATACAGGTTTCTCTCTGCTCTTTTCATTTATATTTACATACCATTTAACAGAAAGATTATTCTTTGAGAGCCAAGCTCTTGCTTATGAATGAAATCCCATAAATAAGAATAATTTTAGGAATTTATATAAATTCTTTATTAAAAATAATAAAGCGAAATGTGAGAAGTTCCCTAAACTATTTTATAATTTTTATATTTTTAAAGGTGTGAAATCTTTTCAGAAATAAGTTTTACTTTTATAGAACTTTAGTCCTAGAAACATATATTTGGACTGTATAATCTGCCTCCTCAATTTATACAATGAATGAATTTTTTAAAAGTTTAATGAGGAATACAGTTCTTAGCTTTTGAGCTTTCTCGTTATTGACTAAATTGGAGTTTTAATAATTCATTTAGAAACCAGTCTCCCTTTCTTCATAATTTTTGCCAAGCTTTAGACCTTTACTCTTTGTAGTTTATATTGGAAAAGAAAATGATTTATCTCAGTATAAAATATAGCATAACATATGCTTCCATCTCAGGATTCTGTCATGCCACTGGTTTTTATAGATATGGGTGGGAAGAATAGTTAACAGTGAGGAGAGACATTATTAGCTTAGATAGAGATTCGGTCATCTATCTAACATAAGACTTGTCAAGATATTTAAACCAAACGGAATTCATATAAATTCTGTGGCTATTTTGAATTCTTCTGTGATGAATGAAGCTCTTTGACTTCTAGATTCCTTGCATCTTGCTTTTAGTGGCCAGATTTTATTCATTGTCTTAATTTGAATAAAATTAAGTGAGCTGTATCATAAATTAACCTGAATGTAAACACTTGCTTGTTTTAAATCTAAGTAGTTTATGTCTTGAAGTATGGAATGGAACTAGTGATCATTTTTTATTAACTATAAATGTCTCCTGCACCTCTTTAAGCCTTTGCAGAGTTTATGAGTATGTTTGAGAAGTTGTGATTTTACAGTGAATTATGTCTCTGCTTGGTTTCATAGGCAATTGAAAAGCTACAGGCTGGTGCTCTTGCAACAGATGCAGTAACTGCAGCTCTGGTGGAACTTGAGGTATTTCTTTTCTCTGTTTATGTTTTATTTAAAATGTTTATGAGTTGGGACTCCTTGTTCTTAAGTGACGTGAAAGTTGAATTAGGCAACCATGAACTATATGACCAGTGTTTCCCAACAATATTAACCAAGTTATAAAGAAGCCAGTGTGTAAGGTTGTTTTTACTGGGGACTTTTCCAATTATGTGAAAGTCAGTCAAATTCCTTTCTTTCCCCATTTTTTGTGAGATTCTTGAATACAAAAGTTAATAGTGATTGGATACTTAAATTTTCCTTAATATTTTCAGGTGGAAAATTCCTGACGTTAACTCCCCTAAAAGTAATATGTGTTCTGTTGTTAAAAAGAAAGAAAAAAAAAAAAAAGAGTTCAACTGTCTGTTGTTAGGTTTTGTCGAGTAGGTTTTGACTCATAGCGACCCTGTGTACAACACAGCAAAACACTACCCAGTCCAGCCCATTGCTATGTTTGAACCCATTGTTGCAGCCACTGTGTCAGTCCATCTCGTTGAGGGTCTTCCTCTTTTTTGCCAACCCTCTACTTTACCAAACATGATGTCTTTCTTCAGGGATTGGTCCCTCCTGATAATATGTCCAAAGTACGTGAGATGAAGTCTCGCCATCCACGCTCCTAAGGAGCATTCTGGCTGTACTTCTTACAAGACAGATTTGTTGGTTCTTCTGGCAGTCCATGGTTGTCTTAGGCTGGGTTCTCTAGAGAAGCAAAACCAGTGCAGTGTATAGACAGGTAGGTAGGTAGGTAGATAGATTTATATCAAGGAAATGACTCAGGTGGTTGTAGAGGCTGGTAAGTCCCAAGTCTGTTGGTCAGGCTGGAGGCCTCTCTTGACTCATGTGGCAGCAAGGGCTGGTGAACCCAAGATGGGCAGGTCACACAGCAGGCCTCTGGCTCACAGACTGCGGAGGCTGACAGATCCCAAGATTGACGGGTAAGCTGGTGGTTCAAGTTCCAAGAACCAGAGTTCAGATGAACAGGAGCCAGCTGCAGGATCCAGAGTGAGCAAAAGTCAGCAAGCTTTGCCAGAAAGTCCACATATATTGGATGCGGGCCACACCCCAAGTAAACCCCCTTTCAGCTGATTGGCTGCTCATAACAGATCTCATCATGGAGGTGATTACATTATTATATAGCTGCCAAACTACATCATAACTGCCAAACCACTGAGAATCATGTCCTAGCCAAGTTGACACCCGATCTTAACCATCACAGTCCACCCCTTGTCAACTTGACACCCGTACACTTCCTTAAATAAAGACAATTATAAAGTCATACTCGTGCCTAGCATGATACAGCTAACATGCATACAACCTAAAATGCACTAGCCCTGTTTTCATCTTGTATTTTGTAAGTGAAGAAGAGGAAAATATTTGATGCACACATGCAAGGAAGAAATACTCAGCGATTACAGTCTTTGTTTCTGCATCTGATCACATGATAGTAGTGGGTATTTAGAACTGCCTTCTTCCACTACCCATTTCGTTTTCCCTTTACACTCAGCAAGCACTCCAGCTGGTTGTTGTTCTTTGCCTGGTGGAGTGACCCTAACTTTCATTCCTGAAGGGTCTGTGCCATTATAGTTATGTCAGAATTGGGTTGCTGTAGTTTTCCATTGACTTTAATCACAGGGCATGGTAGTACCACGTTCTGAGAGATCTCTAGTGTTCCAGACATACTCTTCTTTACCTCCATTATGTAATGTAAATCTGATTTCCTTTTGGTAATCAGGATCAATCACCTGAGCCAGTACAGTAACTCCCTTCCTTGCCTGTTGATCCAGAGGTATGAGGAGCCTAAAGTGGCTGGGTGGCATTCTTAACTTCCTGGTCAATCAGTGTTGTGTCTCTTGGTGGGAGCATTCCTCACTTTGGAACTAAGACCTCTAGACCTGCAGAGCATAGGGTGTCAGGGACAAGAAGAAAAATTTTATGAGTGCGTCACGAGGGGTTATAGTGAGTGATAACCACTCCCATTTCCAACCCTTGATTCCTGGAACCATGAATCTTGGCTATGGGAGAAATAGCATCATATACTGGATGCTGGTTTAGAGCATATACAGCCTTCTGGAGAACATTGCCCCAACCCTGCAAGGTATTGCCACCTTGCTGACACTGTAGTTGTGTCTTTAGAAGGCCGTTCCATCATTCTATCAAGCCAGCTGCTTCAGGATGATGGGGAACATGGTAAGACCAGTGAATTCCATGAGAACGGGCCTGTAGTGGCACTTCGTTTGCTGTGAAGTGAATCCCTTGATCTGAGGCATTGCTGTGTGAGATACCATAACGATGGATAAGGCATTCTGTAAGTCCAAGGATGGTAGTTTTGGCAGAAGCACTGTGTGCAAGGAAGGCAAATCTGTGTCGAGAGTAAATAGCTATTCCAGTAAGAACAAAACATTGCCCTTTCCATGATGGAAGTAGACCAGTGTAATCAGTCTGCCACCAGGTTGCTGGCTGATCACCTAGAGGAATGGTGTCATATCGGGGACTCAGTGTTGATGTCTGCTCCTGGCAGATTGGGCACTCAGCAGTGCTGTAGCCAAGTCGGCCTTAGTAAGTGGAAGTCCATGTTGCTGAGTCCGTGCATAACCTCCATCCCTGCCACCATGGCCACTTTGTTCTTGAGCCCATTGGGCAATGATGGTAGTGGTGGGGAAAGAGGATGACTGATTTCCAAAGTACACATTATCCTATCCACTTGATTGTTAGAATCCTCCTCTGCTGAGTTCACCCTTTGGTGAGCGTTCACAGGAGATGCAAATATCTTCACTTCTTTGGTCCATTCAGAGAGGTTTGTGCACATACCTCTTCCCCATACCTCCTTGTCTCCAGTTTTCCAATCATGTTCCTTCCAAGTCTGTGACCATTCACCCAAACCATTGTCCAAAGCCCATGAATCAGTATATGGTCACACATCTGGACATTTCTTCTTCCAAGCAAAGTGAACAACCATTTGCACTGCTCAAAGTTCTGCCCATTGGGAAGATTTCCCTTCACCACTATCCTTCAGGGACGTCCCAGAAAGGGGCTGTAGTGCTGCCACTGTCCACTTTCAAGTGGTGCCTGTGTGTTGGGCAGAACTATCTGTAAACCAGGCATGAGTTTTCTCTTCCTCGGTCAACTGATCACAAGGAGCTCCCCATGAGGCCATAGGTCCAGACTGGGAGAAGACAGGTAACGTGACAGGAGTGGAGACCATGAGCATTTGGGCCACTTCCTCATGCAACTTGCTTGTGCCTTCAGATGCTGCTTGGGCCCGATCTCATATATACCACTTCCATTTAATGATGGAGTGCTGCTGTACATGTCTGACTTTATGACTCTGTGGTTCAGACACCAGTCCTCTGGCTCACAGGCTTCAGAGGCCGACAAATCCTGAGATAGGCAGGTAAGCTGCTAGCTCGAGTCCCACAAACCAGAGTTCACATGAACAGGAGCCAGCTGCAGGATCCAGAGTGAGCAAAAGCCAGTGAGCTTTGTCAGAAAATTCAGCTATATTGGATGCAGGCCACACCGCTAAAAAAAACTCCCTTTCAACTGATTAGCTTTCCATAACAATTCTCATCATGGAGGTGATTACATTATATTAGATCTCATTACGAGGTGATTACATCATTACATAGCTGCCAAACTACATCATAAGTGCCAAACCACTGAGAATCATGGCCCAGCAAGTTGACACACAGCCTTAACCATCACATCAATATTCTTTGCCAACACCATCAATATTCTTTGTCAACACCATAATTCAAATGCATTAGTTCTTCTTCGGTCTTCCTTATTTATTGTCCAGCTTTCACACGCATGTGAGGTGATTGAAAATACCATGGCTTGGATCAGGCACACCTTAGTCCTCAAGGTCACATTTTTGCTTTTTAACACTTTAAAGAGGTCTTCTGCAGGATATTTTCCCAAAGTGATACGTTGTTTGATTTCTTGACTGCTGCTTCCATGGGCGTTGATTGTGGATCTAAGTAAAATGAAATTCTTGATAACTTCAATATTTTCTCCATTTGTTGTGATTTTGCTTATTGGTTCGGTTGCAAGAATTTTAGTTTTCTTTATGTTAAGGTTTAATCCATGCCAAAGACTGTAGCCTTTGATCTTCATCAGTAAGTGCTTCAAGTCCTCTTCACTATCAGGAAGCAAGGTTGTGTCATCTGCATATCACAGGTTCTTAATGAGTATTCCTTCAATCGTGATGCCATGTACTTGTTCACATGGTCCAGCTTCTCGGGTTATTTTCTCAGTACACAGATTGAATAAGTATGGTGAAAGCATACAACCCTGAAGCACACCCTTTCCTGATTTTAAACCATGCGATATCCTCTTGTGTTCGAACAGCTGCCTCTTGGAGATTCTGCATGAGCACAACTGTCTATAAATGTCTGAACTGGAAGCTTCTTCATAAACCTAATAAATAGATATCCTGAAGCTATGTGCTGTGAAGTGTATCTTGTCCAGTGAGATTTTATGTTGGTCCCTGTTTAACTGCAGACATTGAAGGATTGAGTGGGGAGGCTCTCAAGTTTGCTGTAATCCTTTGTTCTCCAGAGTGAGGGTCTCTCAGTTCTCTTAATCTAGAACCTTGATGATGAATTTGTACAAGGGCTTTGAGGCCTTAAGACTGACTTTTGCTGCTCAAATTAGAGAAGTTAGATTCCTGTCAGTCAGTTTAGAGGATTATAGTGAACAAATAGTGTTCTGGTTGATAAGACTGCTTGGGAATCAAATTAGATGAGACATGAAGATAAAACAGTGATGAGTTTGGGAGAGGATGTAAGAGCTAGAGTAGACCTTACCAAGCTGCCTAGATTGTGGTCTTTGTGTTCAGGTGCTCATATCAGGGCACCCACCCTGTCATCGCCTTTCCCTGTGAAAACTGCCCAGGAGATTACCACAGGTCCTAGCTGTTCTGTTTATATATTCTTGTGCTTAATTGTGGAGCTGTGCTTTTGATCATGTTTTGTAGATTTTAATCTGTCTTGTTAATGCCATCAGCTTGGTCTAATGTTGTCAAGGAAGGTGAACACCTGTAGTGGCACCAGTTCTATTGTAGCTTGGTCCCTGAGGCATCCGACTTGGGGATGTTTGGGCCCCTCCTATCCTAACTGATATATCTTGTTACATCTCTACCAAGCATTATTCTTGTGTCTCCGGGTGTGTGACAGCCTCTCTTTGCCTCAGTTTCTCCATTTACAATATGGGGATATAATAATTTCTACTTCATAGGGGTGTTGTGAAGATGAACTGTGTCAGTATACGTTAATTACTTACAAAATTGTGTGGCACATAGTAAGTGTCCATAAGTGTTAGAAATTATTGCTATTATCTTATGAGGTGCTTTGGAAATGATTTGTATGAAGTGAATATTTATGGTAACTAGTAATGACAAGTTTTATAACGTCAAAGAAAGGCTAGTTATATGTTGTAGATAAAAGAAGAAAAGTGACGCCAGAAAGAAGATTAGTATATATACCACCAAATTGTACCTTTACTCAAAACACATACACAAGGAAGGCCTCTTCCAACTTGATCAGTTGTTAATTGAAAATTATTCTCTTTTGTGCAGTAAGTGATGTCCTGAGATTACTAGTGCATGGATTCAGTGTGGGTCTGGCGAAAGAAGGTTCATGAGTAGCCGAGAGAGACACTGCAGTGGCACCTATGAATACAAAATCGAGTAAAACTAAGCTTTTCTTTTCGTCTGTAATTTTCTCGAGTCTTACTTACAGTATGTTACATATTTCATTGCATTTTTCCTCAGTGATAAAGCATACTTTTGAAGAGTTTACTGATTCGTATTTAAAAACAAACATACACTTTGGAAAAATGAGTTGCTCATGAGTAAATGAGCTGTATAGTTTTGAATGGTGACCTTGTGGATATGATTTTTTTTTAATTTTTAACTTGTCCTATTATTTTTTATTGCAGTATGTCATCTAGATAATGGGAACAGAGGATTCTGGCCTGAGTGAGATTAGTGTATTCCCTCCACCCCCGCTTTAATTATTAAATTTGAGAAATAATTTCAATTAATTGTCTTTAAAAATGCCCTTGTCTATGGAACCTTTGATTGAAATGTATGTTTAGTAGTCTATAGGCTAAGGGTATGCTAACTGAAGAATTTTCCTGAATCTTAAGAATTACTTTGGAAGTCATGCTTATACTGCCCCCTGCAGTTTCTGTCACCTTGTATAATTGCGATTCATTGCCTTTATACAGGCTAAGGTTTTCAAATGAAGAGGTCACTTGAAGAAGTATAGTAATAGTTTGTGTCTGTGGAAAGGTATAATAAAATTGGATTCTGTACTTAAAAAAAAATAAGTAACAAATTTGAGCCCTTTTCAGGCTACTGAAAAGTGCTAAGAAAAACCCAAGAGAGCCTGATTTATACTGTTTTATATTTAGTTTGAGAGTAATCACTTTTTAGTTTTAATCAGTCTGTTCAGTAGAGCTAAGTCTTGTCTTAATAATTTACTTGAATAGATAGGGACAGTCATCCACCTTTTCTTTTTGTCTTTTGAATGTATTTTTTCATTTAAAAAATGTAGCTTTTAAATTTGCCTGTTATGTTATTATTGAGGCAGATGTTAAAATCAGTTTGTTTACTGAACCCTGACTAACTGCGGATTGAGATGACTGAAATGGTTTAATAGTTCTTATTGGCTAGAAGGGGCGTCTGTCTTTGTATTTAAAAAAAATACGATAATTTGCACTCATCAAGTAGCAGAAAGTATATTGATGTCTACATGATGCGGTGAAGGCTGAAGAGACAAGGAGAAAGGAAGGGGAGTTTTCAAGAGAACTGTCATATACAACAGGGATCTATGCAGCCCACCTAGGCACATCAGTTTGGAGCTTTTCATGGCAACAGATGACCAAGTAGTGGTTTCATTTTTCTTGTTCACCACTAAAGACAGGTAAGTGGTGTCATCCTAAGGCTACCACTTCCTAAGACTGTCACTTCTGGACACTGGAGGGGGTGTTGACTTCATTTAAATAAGGGAGAGGCATAATTCCTGCCTATTAAACTAAACAGCTTCTCCCTTCAGGGTTTTGGGAGGGAAGGTGGCCACTACAATGTGAGAATGTGAGAGGTGTTCTCCACGTGGCAATGAGAAGGATATGACTCCCAACATGCATTTTGTTTATCTTCAAAATGTGGGGAAGGAAATGGAAAAATTAGTTTATAGATCATAGCTTAATGATTTATTGTTAAATTGATTTGATCCCCTTATTTCATTTAGCTTTTGATAGGTTTTTTTTGAAATTATCTTTGTAATTGATGGAAAAGTGATTTCCGTTCACTGGGTAGTACAACTCTGATTTCGCTCAGTGCTGACCAGATAAATATTGTGAAATCATTTGCTCTTCGTATATGAGGCTATGCATTTGGAAGAAAGACAGTTGCTTTCTTAGCTGTTTTTGAAATAGTTTGCGTTCGGAAAGTGAAAGTGGATTTTAAATACTAGACCTTGATTTTGCACATTTAACATGGTTTAGCTTCGGATGTGTATTTCTTCTTTAAGAAAATTGGATATAGATCTAGGTGAATCATGATGTCACTATTTTCTTAAATGCTTCTAATATAGAAAGCATTTCATGTGTTCTGAATGAAAATGAATTACTCCAAAATACTGAAGTTTTTTTGCATATCAATATTATTACAGGGAAAATATGAATGACAAACTTTGGGAGGTTGTTTGTAGTCTTGTGTGAAAAAACTGATGCATCTGGCTGAGATTTTAAAGATCTTCGTCTAGCCATTTTAGTTTATTCTGAAAACTGTTTATTTTGGTAGGTAGAATACCATGCGTTGAAAGTAGTAGTAGGGATAGTTTTTAAATTTTATTTTCTGAAAGGCAAATTACACAGGCTCCTTTGTAGAAATTATGTTGTTCTAAGTGGACCTTGTCATTAGTTTTTTCATTGACCAGATTCATCCTTTTAAGACTCCTCTGATCAGGGGAGATGGTAGTTCATGGTGAAATGGGTTTATTATTCAAATGCCTTAGCATTTAAAGAGCAGACCATATTGGGCACAAGTTTTATATCTGTCTGATAAAAACAGCCCACTATCTTTGGATCTCTATGTAATCCATTGCAATGCTTGTTTATACACTCTAGGAGAGTCCTTTAAGAAATACCTTATCCAGATGGCTGATATTATGGGATGTGAGAGGAAGAAAGTAGATGTATTATTATATAAAATACATTTATCTATGTCTCTATATGCTCTTATACCCAGAGCGACTACTTCGTGCATTTCTGTAAAGTAAGGACCTCCAGGGTGTAGTCACTTGTTTGTGGGTCCCAGCCTAGGATTCTGTGCAGCTGCTTTGTGAAGGCACACCCCCTTCTCAGGGACTTTACTTCTGGCTGGAATCGTCTGTGTGCCTTTGGGGACAGAAAACACCTAAGGCCTGCCAGTCCTTAAATACTCAGAGGTCATGGAGTTGTTGTGACTTTCTGTTGGCATATGGGCATATCTAGGATGTAAGGGAACATTGGGAAGAACTGATAGATTCCCAGGAGTCCTGGTGGCACAGTGGTTAAAGTGCTTGGCTGCTAACTGAAAGGTTCGTGGTTTGAACCCACCAGCTGCTCCTCGGGAGAAAGATGTGGCAGTCTGCGTCCATGAAGATTTACAGCCTTGGAAACCCTGTGGGACAGTTCTACTCTGTCCTATAGGGTCGCTATGAGTTGGAATCGACTTGACAATAGTGAGTTTGGTTATGTTTTGTTGAATAGGATTTCCCTTTCCCTCAGCAAACTTAAAGCAAGTTTGCTTGTGGAATTTCTCTGTAAGGAGATGCTTAACCACGCCGTTCAGTCATTTTCATTGTGAAAAATTAGGGGATTTGCTTAAATGTCTCTGTTTATTTAGGAGGTTAAATGTTTTATTTAAATAAATGAACATCTCTGCTCTTTCACGCATTTTTTGTTCTGCAGAAGCATCTTTTCATAAACAGAGGGTAGCTGAGTGCATCAGTGGCCCCTTACTCCCTCTTCCCCTCGTCCCTTATCCCCATGGTGACAAGCACATTGAAAAGACAGCTTGATGCCTTTAACTCACATATACACAAGTGCCCATTAACCATAATGTGGCTGATAAGTCTAATATTAGGCCTACTGCACTTGAAAGTCTCATTTTTCTCTTCCATTGATGATATCTTTTATTCTCTGTAATGGGGGTGGGGGTGGGGACTCCTGTTTTTATGTATATGAAGGAAGATTTACCTTTTTTCTTTTGTACTACTTAAAATGTTTTTCATTGCATGAAATTTGAGTTTTGACTTTAGATCCTTTTTTCCTTTTTTTTTTTTAACTTGTTATCATTGATTATTTTAGTCAAAGATCCTATTTCGCTTGTCTGTTTAGTGGTATTTCCAGTGGTGCTTCAGTATTTCTGTGTATTCCAGCTGTTTATGGAGTCTTTATGTTTCTCTGCATTTTTTTGTTTTATTTTTTGAGGTGTACACACACAGTTACACTTCATGGAGTTGCATCCCGCCAAGTATCCATGTTCTTCTTGTGAAGAGGCAGAGAAAATCACCTCTCCCAAGAATTTCCACCTTCTGACCAAGGGAAATGTATCCTGAAGAGCTGTACGCAGATGAGAGGCAACTTGTTTGCTTGTTCTGCTGCTAGAGCATTGATTTAATTAGAAGACAGGCTGTGGGTGGACATGTGCAGACAAAGAAGCACCAGACAGAGCCCAGTTAGCCTGGGACAGTAAAAGTAAGTTACATTCTTTTTAAAACGCTTTTTGAGTACTGATGCTGATTCTTGCCTTAAGTACTTACGGGGCAGCTTGTAACTTACTGTTTGTGTTTACACATTAGGTACATCTGTTCTTTTTCAAAGATCTTAGAAACTGAACGTGCTCTCTAGCACAGAGAACCTGTTTAATGGAGAAGCAGTGATTTTTCTCCTTTGTTTTTTGAATGATAATTAAAAAAAATACTGAATAAGTTATTGCATTCCAGATTAATTTTACACTGCATTAAACCCTGTATTAGCTTTTGACCAAGTCCAGATACTTAAGTACAGAGCTTGGTATGTTTTACTTTGTACTAATGGGAACATGACATATTTCAGCCCTTTCCAGCAATTTCTTGATGAGCTGTGTGGACTTCATCAGATGGATTGATTTTGGCTGAATCTGGCAGGAGATACAGTCAGAGACCTGAGTTAACAGTTCTGAGGAGTGTGTAGTTTTATGTGTGAGCCCTTATTTTGCCCTGGGAGTTGTTACTCTCCAAGAATATACTGCATTATAGAATTCACTTTTGAGCTACTTAAAGCTGTCTGTGGCAGTGTGGTAGAGTGTACACAGGTGGTAGTCCTATATTTTCATTATTTGGAAGCAATTCAGACTTTTGAACTCTTGAGTGTGAAATGTCCTCTAGTCCTATACTAATAGGGGCCATAAGACACAAGGAATTTAATTAGATTTATTGGCCCTTGGATTTATAGTATTGTGATTTTTGAATCAATTTTTGTTTGTGTGTTTGGAGTTATATCATTTGGGGCATCAATTTTATAATTTGACATCTACGTTCTTCTTGCTTTTCATAATGAATAGCTAGACTAAGAAGATCTTTTTTGTGTGTGTTTAGCAAAATCACAGGCTGATATGATGGTTGATTTGAAAGACTACTTTTTGATTTTAAGTTTCTGTCTCTCGAACCCAGGAAAGCCTTTATTCAGTATCTGCAAAGAGAATGAGGAAGAAACTTAAGTTAAATGATTTTTAAGAATCCCCATCAAGATTATATCCTAAATCCTGCTTCAAAGCAGAACAAAGCATTGCTTCAGACTTTTTTTTGTTACCTATCCATCCATCCATGCATCCATGCATCCAGCCATCCAGCCATCCAGCCATCCAATTTTTATATATGTAGCAGACTTTACCTAAGGCTTAGAACAACGAAGGATTGCATCTTACTACAGCAGAGCAAACAATTTAAAATTGAATCTAGACATCCTGATTGACAGAATTCCATTGGACATTCCCTCTGCCAGGGAGTTTTCATGAGCAGTAATTCTTACTCAGGGTCGAGCTTCCTACATGGTGTACACATTTCCTGACAGGCTCATGACATGCAGATACTGTAATGCAGGGCATCAACACTGTAAAATATTAGGCTTTCCAGAAAATTCAGGGTTGCTAACTTACTTACGTCTCTCTCTCCTGGAATTTGTGCAAATGTTAACATTTTCTAGAGGGTTGGAAGTCTTTTTGATAAAAGCATAGTTAATAGAGGACTTATAAATTAATTAGTAATACCCCTCCCTCTCTCTCGCCCAGTTCTAAACTTGTCCTCACATTTGATAGAAGGATGGTTAAAGTTATTATATTTGCATGGTCTTTTAGGTTCTTTTTGAGTGATATGTCCATATTATTGTCAACATGGTTAAAAGGGATAATTATGTAGGTTGAAGGGAAGTATAAGTGGATGTCAAATTTGGCAGTGCTGGAGAAATGGCTACATTTGTCTTTTCTATTGTAGCTCATGTGGAAAGGACAATTTCAGGTGCAGTGTGTGCTAAACTCTTCCTGAACATTGTAAGAATCCAAGTATAACAAACTTTAAAACTATTTCAGATGTGCAAGCCTAGTGAAGCCACTATTTTAGAAATTTGTGTTATGTTTGACAAGTAAGTCTTTGTGCTGCAATTCTGTGGCTTTAAAACAAAACAAAACAAAAAACCATGAAAATAAACTGTTGTGATGTTATTTTTCTGCTTAATTGTGTTATACAGGTAGTCCCTGGATTACAAACAAGCTCTGTTCCTAAGTCTGTCTTTAAGTCAAATTTGTATGTTTAAGTCGGAACAGGTATGGTTTGTATCTAACGTCAGTGTATACCATGTATACAGTGTACCTTTCTATGCATAAAAAACATTAAAGAAACACTTCCGGATGCACTAAAAAATCTTTAACATATACAGTAATAATAATGTTTTGAAGTGTGTCTCAAAGTAGCGTCCATTTGTTGTAACGAACCATTGTATGTACTTTGAATTTTTAATATAATAGGCTTTACGGGGGTTGGTTTGTAACTGTGGGTTGTAAGCAAGTTGGACATTCGTAACCTGGGGGCTGCCTGTATACCGACTGGTAAATTAGGCAGATTAATAATAGAAAGGAGATGACTGCAGATGTGCAGTACTTTTCACTAAAATATCTTAAATAATAAAGAAAAATATAGTTCCATTTTTTACAGAATATTCTGTGCCCGGTCACAAATCAACATTTGTTCAGTTTCTCTGACTTTTCCAGAAGAGCTTGGGTACTTTAAGAAGATCATAAAAAGGCTTATTATTTCCTAGTACATATCCTATTGTACGAGTTTGTTTTTCTTTTGTGTTTTTTTTTTTTTTTTTACATAAAGCATGTTGTCTTTTGTGTAATTGAGCAGTTAAAAAATGAACTGTCACAGATACTAAAACTAGGTATTCAGTGTGCTGTATTTGACTCAAGTGTTCACATGATGCAAACAAATGTTGTCTCAACTTACATCCAGGATAGCGGAAATATTACTTTAACACATGTTAAAAGTAGAGCATTGTAACTATTTGGCTAGATATAATTCCGGGCTGTCTAAGTTGAATAATTTCCTCAGGCATTCCAACTTTGATCAGCTACAGCAAGAACTTTTAGCATGTCTGTAAAGCAGCCAGTGCATCTCTAAATATGTCCTAAGGTTGAGAGAAAAGAGAGGATGCAAAAAAAAGAAAGAATGCTTTCTGTCCTTAAGGAGCACTTACAGAATGAAAATGGAAAGTTTTTTATTTCCCAAGGAGCCCCTTTTAGGTAATTGAGCCCCTGATATCTAAGCATGCCCTGTGGCTCTGTGTTAATGAATGAAAGATACTTCGTTTGGGCCGAGTAAAAATGATTTCTGGCTAACTCTGCTGAAACGTATTAGTTGAAGTCCATTAATTCTTCAACTTTCTGCTTTTTATTAATGTCATGTTAATTGCTTAAAAACTCAAATATAATTAATAGTATATATCTCAGTAAAGCATATCTTAATTGTTTATAATTGGCCAATATTTAGGTAAACATATTTTTTCTTACATGACTGTGTTTTCAAAAATAACTCTAGGAACAGGGCAGCACCACTGGAGAAGTAATCTCGTATGCTTTTAATTTCAACACAGGTATGAAAATAGCTTTTCTGGTTATTATTTTCATTGGCCTGAAAAATGCACTTGCAAATATCTACTGGTTTCTGTACGTAAGCATTAGCTTAAGACTATTATAGTAGTAAGTCACCCTTTGATAGGTGGGAGCTGCATGCCTCTTGTATTTTTGGACACAACATTCTCTTATCACATGGAGATCTTTTAAGGTGTTGTTAAGAAGTACTTGCAAACTGGTTATTAAACTGGTTGATTTGTCTAGCTTCTTTCTGACCTTGTTTTCTGTAGTCCCATAACAGATACCATGCTTTTGTTTTACGGCTGCTAATTAACTCCAGTTGTAAAAATTCTATTTTTTGGGTCAATCTTGTAACATCATTAGGAGGAATCCATAATCGTCTTGTCATTTTCATGTTGCAGATCTCTATTATTGCCCATATTCTCCAGTTATTCGCAGTTATGGAAAACAGGGTAAACAGTTAAATAAAATTTCTAATGTAATAAAAGTTTTGCCAGAACTGGATGAAGGGCATATAATTGGTAGATATACACCCTTCAAGCTATCCCCTGTATCCTAAAACAGGTACAGAGAAATGGCAAATGAGCGAGCTGGGGGAGAAGATGGAGGGGCAAAGCCTGAGTTAGCTACTTGTGATATTTGTGGGCAGGGTACTTGAGCAGATTTCTGAGTTGGTTACCTTGTTACCATTTTATTGTTTACCCAAGAATTTTTCTTCTTGTAAATCTTGTCATCGGAATACCATAATTTCTTCAAAATTTAATACTTGCTTCGTTTTATGTGCCTATTCCCTTGATCTTGAACTCTCTGAGTTCACACGGAGAACATAAAAGCAAACTTACCTGTGTGGGGGCTGATTATCTCATGTACACGTAAATTCTTGTTATCCTTTAATTATTTACCTGATTACCTCTGCCATTTTTTGCGTATTTACCTTGACCATTGATATTCCTTCCTCCCATGCACCCCTATGTAAGCTTTGTGTTTTTCTCTTTTCTTTTTTTTTTTTTTGGGTTACAAACTGCTCATTCCAAAGAGAACACCATGCTTTCTCTTATCTTGATAAAGGCAGTTCATCACTGGGTAGGTTGTAGGTGAACTTGTCTATACTGATGGTGTTCAAGGTAGTTTTGAGAAAAATACCGTGATATTTCATGGTTCTCCTTTCTTTGGATTCTGGGTAGAAAATTTATCTGACTCATTCTGGAGAAGCAAAATTTCAGAAATTCTGTTTGTCATAATCAGAAGATTTGTGGCATTTCTGACCACTACCTGGCTCTCCTTAGTAAAGGTGAACTGACATACGGTATTTAGACTACAGCACAGGTTAAGTGGCTTATTTCTGTATTTATTATCTTGTCTGTTTCTTTAAGTAGCGAGAGGTTAGAGTATTCAAATATTTTACATATTCAAGTAAGCATGATAATGAAATCATGATTTGTTGTTGGCATTGGCGGTTGTGTCAAAGAGCTGCTTTGCCTGAAATCTGTCGTTGGAAAACTGAAGACTTGACCAAAGCTCAGATTTTGTATCTGGAGAAGCTTGAGACTATCTTACCCTTTATGAAGTGATGTTGACCAGTGTTGCAAAAGAGACAGCTCATAGATGTGTCTTGGTTATTTCCGAGATTAGTTTTTGAAAATTAGTTTTTGAAAATTGGCACTTGTTACCAACGTTGGAAAATCAGGAGGCATATGTAAAATTCTAGATTTCCAGCTTCTCTTGAAATAAATGGGATCTGGCCACATGGAGCCTGCGTCTCTCAGGGTTTCAGTTTGCCCTGGCTGAGTGACAGCTGTCCTTTCTGAGTGTAGGAGGCTGTGTAACTAAGACTATATTTCTGTTTAAGGTACACTTGAAAATAAGGCATGGACAGAGATGCCAACTTTTGTGTTGTTGAGAAGGGCAGAGATAATGAATGGATGGTTTAACTGGTGTTAGTTTAATGCTCTGGAGGTTGCAAATGGTGGAAAAGAGGATTTCTACCAAAAAGTAGAACTAGAATGAGTTTGATTTAATTTTTTAAAATTGGAATTGGACTTAAGTATTAACTTATTTTGAAAATGAACCCCAAATCAAACTGAAGACTTTAAAAAAAAATTTCCTGTTGAAGCAGTTTGAACCAGCACCAAAGTATTACTCTAAAGACTTTTGAACTGGAGCTAAAGCAGATCAAAATAATCTGTGACCCAGCTAAGCTTAAACCAATTGTTCCTTTATTTACTTCTGGTACCAGGAGTAAAATACTGTTTTCAGTGTTTGTGGTGAAGAACATACTATTAATGACCATAAGTACAAACATATAGCACTGATTTCTAAACTTCTTCTTACTGACTTCCTAAAGGATATTTAGCTTCCAACATTATTTATCTTATCTTGATTCACCATGTCTTAATGGAAAACATACTAAGCAAAGTCATTGATGTGCACATAATATTCATGGTTGCATCTGTGATGATTCCTGAGAAACCTTTCTATATCCTTTTACCAGTGACTCCTATTTTATTAATTTTTTTTCCCAGCCCATTCAATTTTTCTCCAGTTAAAGTTGAGTCCTAGTCCCTGAGTGGTTAGCTTTTGCAGCGTCTCTTGACTCATTTGTAGGTGTCTTACTCCTCACCTTCTCCATGCTGTTGCTGATAGATGCCTTTAATAAAACCAAAAAAACCAAACCTGTTGCTGTCGAGTCAATTCAGACTCATAGTGACCCTATAGGACAGGGTAGAACTGCCCCATAGGGTTTCCAAGGAGCACATGGTGGATTCGAACTGCTGACCTTTTGGTTAGCAGCCAAGCTCTTAACCACTCTGCCACCAGGGTTCCTCAAGATGGAGTTCGAGGAGAAAGTGAAGTTAAGTGGCTTATGAAATTTCATTTAGGTTGCATTTTCTCGAAGGGAGGGCCATGATCCAGCTGGATTAGAATCAATTGAGGTAGCCTTTAAAAAGAGAAAAAAAAGAAGATTCACTATCATCACCTCATAGGATCTTGATCATTCTTTGGGGATGAGGGTCTGGAAATTCTTATTTTTTAAATCATTTTATTTTGAGATGTTAGTGGATTCGCATGCAGTTGTAAGAAATAATACAGAGAGATCCCTTGAGTCTTTTACTCGACAGTAGATACATTTTTAAAACTCTAATACCTCCTTGCAACCAGGGTATCAACGTTGATACGGTTATCGACATTGATGCATTATGTAACCCGTTGTTGGGTTGATATTTACATGATGGGTCTTTCTGGCCTGGACAACCCCTGCTCAAGAGATACCTCATTAGCATAAATGCTCAGGTGTGGTCTGGAGGCCTCATCAAAGACACTTCAGTCACTGGGGAAATTCCAGGGTTATAGAGGTTATTTCTCAGGAACCAACGACAAAGACCAAATTCTTTGGGTACCGTTGATTTCTTTACCCCACGTAAGTCTTTTTTTTTAAAACCATAATCCAGTTAAGGTTTCACACATTGCATTTGAGTTTAGTTTCTAATCTCTTTTACTTTTCTCCCTCCATCTTCTTTTTGGTGACATTGATGTTTTAAAAAGGCTTGGTAATTTGTCTTATAGAATCTCCCCCAACTGTGTTTGTCTGTTTTGTTAGAGGCCGTTTAAATTGTTCCTCTATTCCCTTTAGATCCTGTAAATGAAACGTCAGGTTTGGAGGCTTGATTAAATTCAAGTTAAACACTTTGGAGACTATTTCATAGGAGGCATGTAATTTCAGGTTGTCCCTGATTACTTCATTACTTGTTTAAGATGGTGGCAGGAAGATCACCCCTTGAAGAAGGTATACTTTGTTTATTCCCTTGGAGATATCGTCTAATTTCATGGCTTTAAATACCGCCTATATGCTGATGACTCTTAAGTTTATCTCCATTCCAGATGTCTTCTGAACTTCAGATTTATATGTCCATCTGCAAGTAGAGATATCCACTCAGTCGACTAACAGGCACCTTGAATTTACCATGTCCAAAACTGAATTTCTGATATTTCTTGTCAAACCTGCTTCTCTTAACTTTTCCCACCTCAGTTAGTGTCAACTCTACCCCTCTTATTGCTCAGGCAAAAACCTGTGAGTTATTCTTGACTCCTCTCTCTTTTTTTTTTTAATCAGACCATACTTCCAGTCCATCAGAGAGCCTTGTTGGCTCTATTTCCAGAATATATCTAAAATCTCACTTCTGACCGCCATCATGGTACCACCCTGCTCTAAGCTACTGCTATTTCTTGCTTAGGCTTTTCCCACCAATTTTTAATTACAAAAAATTTCAAATACATAGAAAAATGGAAAGAATTGTACATTGAACACCCATATATCATCTGTTCAGATTCAATAACATTTGTTTTCTATTATACATGTAAGTACATTATTATGCATGTTATAAAAACAACATCCTCCTATAAAATCATATCATCATTTTAAAAAAAAGAATGATTCTATAAAATCATTTGATATCCAATCCATGTATAAAATTTCCTCAGTTGTCCAAAGAATATTTTTTATTGTTTTTTAAAAGTTTGTACTTTTTGTATTGTATTATGCCATCTGATTTATTTAATTTCTTATTAAATATCCCCTAGCTAGAATTGAAGCTCCATGTGGGCAAGGTTATTTTTCTGTCTGGTTCACTGCTATATCCCCAAGGCTTGACAAAACTACAGCCTGCAGGCTAAATTTGGCCTGCTAGCTGTTTTTGAACAACCTGCAATCTAAGAATGGTTTTTACATTCTTAAATGGTTGAAAATGCTACAGCTAAATTCATATGAAAGCAGCCCAATAAAATACACAAATGAATGGGCATGACTGTGCTACAACAGAACTTCACTTCTGAACACTGAAGTTTGACTTTCGTATAATTTTCAGGTGTCATAAACTATTATGCTTTTTTTCCGTGTGGCTCACAAAGTTTGAACTATTTACTATCAATCTTTTTTTAGAAAAAGTTTGCCTGGCACATAGGTACCTGACAAATATTTGTTGAATGAGTAAATCATAACTTATGCCACCATGTTGTAGTTAGGTGCCATTGAGTCAGTTCCGACTCATACTGACCCTGTGTACAACAGGAGCTGCCTGCTCCTGCACCATCCTCACAATTGTCACTATGTTTGCACCTGTTGTTGTGGCCACTGTGTCATTCCATCTTGTTGAGAAGCTTCCTCTTTTTTGCTCACCCTCTACTTTACCAATCATGATGTCCTGCTCCAGGAACTGGTCCTTCCTGATAACATGTCCAGCGTAAGTGAAGTGTCACTATCTTTACTTCTAAGGAGCGTTCTGGCTGTACTTCCTCCAAGACAGATGTGTTCATTCTTTTGGCACTTCACGGTATATTCAGTATTCTTTGCCAACACTGTAATTCACATGTATCAGTTCTTCTTTGGTCTTCCTTATTCATTGTCCAGCTTTTGCATGCATATGAGGCAATTGAAAATACCATGGCTTGGGTCAGGCACACCATACTCCTCAAAGTGATGTCTTTGCTTTTTAACACTTTAAAGAGGTCTTTTATGGAAGATTCACCCAATGCAATATGTTGATTTCTTGACTGCTGCTTCCATGAGTGTTGATTGTGGATCCAAGTAAAATGAAATCCTTGACAACTTCAGTATTTTCTCTGTTTATGATGATGTTGCTTATTGGTCCAGTTGTGAGGATTTTTGTTATCTTTATGTTGATATGTAATCCATACTGAAGGCTATAGTCTTTGATTTTCTTCAGTAAGCACTTCAAGTCCTCTTCACTTTCAGCAAGCAGAGTGGTGTCATCTGCATATTGCAGGTTGTTAATGAATCTTCCTCCAATACTGATGCCATGTTCTTCTTCATATAGTCCAGTTTCTTGGATTATTTGCTCAGCATACAGATTGAATAAATATGGTGAAAGGAAACAACCTTGACCCATACCTTTTCTGATTTTAAACCATGCAGTATCCCCTTGTTCTGTTTAAACAACTGCCTCTTGGTCTATGTGCAGCCTCATGAGCACGATTAAGTGTTCTGGAATTCCCATTCTTTGCAGTGTTATGCATAATTTGTTACGATCTACACAGTCAAATGCCTTTGCATAGTCAATAAAACACAGGTAAACATCCTTTTGGTATTATCTGCTTTCAGCCAAGATCCATCTGACATTAGCAGCGATATTCCCCATTCCGCATAGTCTTCTGAGTCTGACTTGAATTTCTAGTGGTTCCCTGGGGATGTACTTTTGCAACCACTTTTTTATTATCTTCAGCAAAATTTTACTTGTGTATGATATTAATGATATTGTTCGATAATTTTTATATTCTGTTTGATCACCTTTCTTTGGAATGGGAATGTATAGACATCTCTTGTAGTCAGTTGGTCAGGTAGGTGTCTCCCAAATTCCTTGACATAGACAAGTTATCACTTCTAGCATGCATCATTTGTTGAAACATCTCAATTGGTATTCCGTCATCTTCTGGAGCCTTCTTTTTTGCTAGTGCCTTCAGTGCAACTTGGACTTCTTCCTTCAGTACTATCAGTTCTTGATTGTATACTACCTCCTGCAATGGTTGGATGTCAACCAATTCTTTTTGGTATAGTGACTCTGTATTCTTTCCATCTTCTTTTGATTCTTCCTGCATCATTCAGTTTTTTGCCCAGTATTGTAACTCAAGGCTTAAATTTATTTTTCAGCTCTTTCAGTTTAAGAAATGCCAAGCGAGTTCTTCCCTTCTGGTTTTATAACTCCGGTTCTTTGCATGTTTCGTTATAATACTTTGCTTCATCTTCTCGAGCCACCCTTTGAAGTCTTCTGCTCAGCTCTTTTACTTCATCATTTCTTCTATTTGCTTTAGCTACTCTACATCCAAGATCAAGTTTCAGAGTCTCTTCTGCTACCTATTTTGGTCTTTTCTTTCTTGTGTTTTTAATGACTTTCTGCTTTCTTCGTGTATGGTGTCCTTGATATCATCCTACATCTCATCTGGTCTTCGGTCATTAGTGTTCAATGCATCAAATCTATTCTTGAGATGGTCTCTAAATTCTGATGGGGTGTCCTCAAGGTCATACTGAAGGTCCACCACAGAGGAATTTAAATAGGGAACCTTTCAATAATCCAGTTCTTGAAAATTTGAACATAATTGGCTGTGAAACAAACAAACAAAAAATCCCACAATGAATTTTAGTGTGTAATACAGTTTTGTTGATCCTTATTCATCCTAAACATACTGAGAATTAATGATGAAATACCAGGGAATTTGTAATTCTTAGGGTAGTATTAGTTATGATAGGCATATTGTACAAGTTTTACAAATATTAGTTTGAAAAAGTCTGTAAAGACGTGGAGTACACATCTATTTTTATTACTGTATTTAAAAGGGATTCAAGGAAGTAGTTTGTTTCAAAAGCCCATTGTTTTTTTCCTTTCGCTTCAGTCTTAGATTAATAAGCAATTAATGATGACAGTAATTAAAATATTTTTTATCTTCGCATACTTACTTTTGAATAAGAAATTATAGATTACATATTACGTTCTACTGTATTTCATTCATCTAATGAAATGAAGGAGCCCTGGTGGTGCAGTGGTTAAGCACTCGGCTGTTAACTGGAAGGTTGGTGGTCTGGACCCAGCAGCTGCTCTGCAGGAGAAAGATGTGGCAGTCTGCTTCTGTAAAGATTACAGCCTTGGAAACTCTATGAGGCAGTTCTGCTCTGTCCTGTTGGGTCGCTATGAGTCAGAGTTGACGCAATGGCAACAAGTTTTTAATGAGTTAATGATGTATTGAATTTGCACTTGAGTGCCTGGGTACAAATACTAACATATTAGTAATTTCATATAAAGTCTAACTTCTCCTATAAAGGAAGATTGGAAATTGGACAAACATAAATCATTTTATATAAAAATAATTTTACAATGTGTCCGTCTAGTTTTTGTACAACAGTTGAAAACTAAATTGTTTGCATCTGTAAGAACTGTTGATAGAGGTCTCATAATAGATCCCCAGAGGTACAGTATACCCCGTAGCCTTGCAAACAGTTCTTATTTTATTTTTATGCTTTCAGCAAAGGACATTAAATGGGTAATACAGATTGTGGTTTATAGTGAAAGAATAATGCTTCACAGATCTTTGCCTTGGCTTGGTGTTTCAATTTCATTAATAGGAAAGAGTTTTCATGTCATTGTAGGGGACTAGCTCTTGACTGCCTCTTGGTCTGCCTGTTCTCTTTGCTAGATTATGTAGTCAACGGGATATTACTTTTGTCTCCTCTTAAAGTTACAGGTAAGCTTAAAAGAACATTTTGCTTTGAAAATCCCATCTTTTAGAAACTGAGAATACCATTACTGGAATTTATTTCATTTCTGTTGTTTTAATTTTGAAAATATGGAATCCTTAACTCTCCATTACATTTTCCTGGCATTCTCTATAGGAGTAACCCGCAAGAATTAGTATTAGGTTGCTTCAGAGGTTATAGTTCACAGTGATCAGTTATTTATATCCAATTACAGTGAACTCCATTCATTGAGCAAATACTTATTGAGTAGCTACTATGTGCAAAGCATTCCTTTAGACATTGGGATATAACATCTAATAAATTCTTATACTCCTGGGGCTTGCATTCTATTGGGGAGAGCTAGATAAATAAAAATGATATACAATGTTGGGAAGTGAAAAGTCCCTTAAAGAAAAGTAAAATAGAGAGTGGTTGGGCAAGGGTGGGGATAATGCTATTTTAGATAAGGTAGTAAGGGAAGGTCCTTACGTTAAGATGTCATTTGAGCAGAGACATGAATGAAATGGGGAGAAAGCCTTGCGAAGATATTGGAGAAGGGAGTTATAGTTCAGAGAGAAAAGTACTCCAGTGTTCCTTCTTATCCCACTTCATTCTGCTTTATAATACTTATCAGCATGGATCAGCAGCACGTATACATACACATACATGTGTGTTTACGTGCACATGCACACACGAATATGCACACACACCCTTTGTTGATTGTCTCTTTTCCCTTGCTAGAATCAAATATCTACGAGATGAGGGATTTTGCCTGTTGTTCACTGTCCTGTTCCTAGTGCCAAAGTGCCTGGCACACAGTAGCCACTCTGTGAGTATTTGTTGAAGGAATGAGTGAACAACAAATACGAAGGCCTGGGGGATGGGGAGGCTTGCTTGAAGTGCTCAGGGAATTGTAAGGAGGCCAACTGCAGTAAGCCAGGAGGAGAGTAAGCGTTGTTATAATAGAGCTCTCACAATAGATCCACAGAGGTACGGTATACCCCGTAGCCTTGCAAACAGTTCTTATTTTATTTTATACTTTCACCAAGGGATATTAAATGGTAATACAGGTTGTGGTTTGTAGTGAAAGTTGGGAGAAGGAAGGAGGGGCCAGATTATGTAGGGCTGTGTAAACCTTGGAAATTAGGACTTTGGATTTTACCCCAGGTGTGATGGTTAAACCATTGTAAGTTTTTGAACAGGGGAGTACAGGGTGTCTCAGTTATCTAGTGCTGCCGTAACAGAAATACCACAAGTGGATGGCTTTAACAAACAGAAATTTATTCTCGCACAGACTGGGAGGCTAGAAGTCCGAATTCAGGGCGCCAGCTCAAGGGGAAAGCTTTCTCTCTCTGTCAGCTCTGGAAAAGGTCCGTATCATCAATCTTTCCCTGGTCTAGGAGCTTCTCAGTGCAGGGACCCCAGGTCTAAAGGACGCACTCTGTTCCTGGTGCTATTTTCTTGGTGGTATGAGGTCCTCTGTCTCTCTCCTTGATTCTCTCTTTTATATCTCAAAAGAGATTGACTGAAGACCCAACTTAATCTTGTAGATTGAGTCCTGCCTCATTAACATAACTGCCTCTAATCCTGCCTCATTAACATCATAGAGGTAGGATTTATAACACGTAGGAAAATCATATCAGATGACAAAATGGTGGACAGTCACATAATACTGGGAATCATAGCCTAGCCAAGTTGACACACGTTTTTGGGGAACACAATTCAATCCATAACACAGAGTCTGACAGGTTTTTAAAGGATTACTGTCTACTGATTGGATACAATGATTGCTAATTGTGCTTAATGAGTTACATCAGAAAATCAGCAACAAAATGACCATTTAAAAAGTTTATGTATATTATTTATAAGGGGAAAGTTAGTATATAGGGTGAGTAGTTAAAATCAAGTAATAGGTACACTTCTTTTGGTCAGCTTTATTGAACTATAATTTATATGCAACAGAATTCACCAATTTTAAGTGTACAGTTTGATGAGTTCTTGATATAGTCGTGTAACCACCTGTACAATCATGATACATGATATTTCCATTACCCCAAAAGTTCCCTTGTTTGTTTGTGGTCAGTTTCCTCCCCTCACTCAGTGGCCCCTGGCAAACACTTACCTGCTTTCTATCACCATAATTTTGCTTTTTCTAGAATTTGGTATAAATAGAATCATACAAGACGTAGTGTTTTGTGACTTGCTTCTTTCATTTAGCATAGTGCTTTTGATATTCATCCATATTGTTGGGAGTATTAGGAGTTTGTTCCTTTTATTGTTAAGTAGTATTCCATTGTGTTGATATGTCACAATTTGTTTATCCATTTAGTTGATGGACATTTGGGTTATTCCCAGTTTTTGGCTGTTATGGATAAAGCTGCTATGAACACTTGAATACAATTCTTTATTTGGACTTATGCTTTTATTTTTTTTGTTTTGTTTTTTCTCTGTATATGTATCTATTCTTGTCTTCTTATAAAAGTGGGATATTACAGTATTTCTCCTTGTGTGACTGACTTATTTCACTTACCATTATGTCCTCCAGATCCATCCATGTTATGTTTCATCTCCTCATCATTATTCTTTATGGTTGTGTAGTATTCCATTGTATGTATGTACCACATTTTGCTCATCCATTCATTCGTTGAAGGGCACTTAGGGAGTTTCCATTTTTTTGCTATTGTGAATCATGCAATGAACTAGCTGTTCATATATCTGTTCATGTTACTTCTCCCAGGGTGTATACCTTGGAGAGGGAATGCTGGATCATAAGGTGGTTCTATCTGTAGTTTTTTGAGGCAGTGCCATACTGTTTTCCATAGTGATTGTACCAGTTTACAATCCCACCAGCAATGAATGAGGGTTCTAATCTTCCCACATCCTCACCAACATTTCTTGTCTTGTTTTTTTTAATCAGTGCCATTTTAGCCAGGTTGAGAGGGTATCTCATTGTAGCTTTGATTTGCATCACTCTAATAGCTAATGGGAGCCCTCATGGCACAGTGGTTAAGAGCTCAGGCTGCTAACCAAAACGTTGGCAGTTTGAATCCACTAGCTGCTCCTCGGAAACCCTATGGGAGAGCTCTACTCTCTCCTGTAAGGTCGCTATGAATCAGAATCAACTAGACAGCAACAGCTGTGTTTTGGAATGCCTAATGATCTTGAGCATCTTCTCAAGTGTTTGTTGGCCGCTTGAATTTTCCTCTTTGGTAAAGTGTTTGTTCATGTCCTTTGCCCATTTTTTAATTGGGTTGTTTGTCATTTTGTTGTTGAGTTGTTGAAGTTTTCTATGTATTTTAGAGATTAGGGTCTTATTGGATATGTTGTTTCTGAAATTTTTTCCCATTCTGTAGGTTGTCTTTTTACTTTTTTGATAAAGTCTTTCGATGAGTGTGTTTAATTTTTATGATGTCCCAATTATCTAATTTGTCTTCTGCTATTTGTGCATTTGTAGTTATGTTTGTTAGCCTTTTTTTTTTTTTTTTTAACAAAATATTAGGTTGCCCTATGTTTTCTTCCAGGAACTTTATACTTTTATGTTTAACATATCAATCTTTGATTCACTTTGAGCTAGTTTTTGTTTATCGTGTGAGGTATGGGTCCTGTTTCATTTTTCTGAAAGTGGATATTCACTTTTGACAGCACCATTTATTAAAGAGACTGTTTCTCCCTCATTGAATGGATTGTTACCCGTTGGGAAAATCAGTTGTCCATAAATGCATTGATTTATTTCTCGGTTCTTAATTCTTTCCCTCTGGTCTATGTGTCTATCATTGAACCAAACCAAGGCTGTTTTGATTATAGTAGCTAGATAGTATGTCTTGATATTGAGGAGTGTGAGGCCTCCTACTTTGTTCTTCTTCAATATTGCGTTGACTATTACAGGTCCTTTTTCTTTACTATATAAAGTTGGTCTTTAGTTTTTCCATTTCCATAAAGAGTGCTGTTGGGATTTATATTGGGATTGCATTGTATCTGTTGATCACTTTAGGTGGTGTCATGGATTGAATTGTGTCCCCTCAGAATATCTGTCAGCTGGGCCATGATTCCCAGTATTGTGTGATTGTGTACCCTTTTGTAATCTGATGTGATTTCCTTATGTGTTGTAAACTCTATCACTGTGATGTAATAAAATGGATTAACGGCGGTTATACTGATGAGGTATACAAGATTGGATAATGTCTTAAGCCAGTCTCTTTTGAGATATAAAAGAGAGCAACCAGAAGAGAGAAATGGGGACCTTATACCACCAAGAAAGCAGTGTTGGGAGCAGAGTGCGTCCTTTGGACCTGAGGTTTCTGCACAGAGAAGCTCCCAGACCAAGGGAAGATTGATGACATGGACCTTCCTCCAGAGCCAACAGAGAAAATGTTCCCCTGGAGCTGACGCCCTGAATTTTGGACTTGTAGCCTACTGGACTGAGAGAGAATAAACTTCTCTTTGTTAAAGCTATCCGCTTGTGGTATTTCTGTTACAGCAGCACTAGATGACTAAGACAGATAGTATTGACATTTTCACTATATGAAGACTTCCAGTCCATGAGCATGGAATGTCCTTCCATTTATGTCATTCTTTTTTATTCTTTTGTAGTAATGTTTTATAATTTTCATTGTGTTAGTCTTTTATGTCCTTGGTTAGGTTAATTCCTAGGTATTTTATTGTTTTTGTGGCTATTGTAAATGGTATTGTTTACTTGATTTCCTTTTCAGAATACTCCTTATTAGTGTAAAGGATTTTTGTTTATTGTTCATGTACCCTGCAACATTGCTAAATTCTTCTATTAGATTCAGCAGTTTTCTTGTGGAATCTTTAGTGTTTCCTATGTATAGGATTATGTCATCTGTGAATAGGGATAGTTTTACTTCTTCCTTTCAGATCTGGATACCTTTTATTTCTCTTTCTTGCCTTGTTGATCTGACTAGGACTTTCAGTACAATATTAAATAAGAATGGTGATAACAGGCATCCTTGACTTATTCCTGTTCTCGAAGGGAAGGCTCTTAGTCTTTCTCCATTGAGAATAATGTTGACTCTTTGTTTTGCGTATATGCCCTTAGTTATACTGAGAAATTTCCCTTTTATTCCTATTTTGCTGAGTTTTTATCAGGAAAGGGTGTTGGATTTTATCAAATGCCTTTTCTGCATCAATTGATATGATCCTGTGGTTCTTTTCCTTTATTTTATTTATGCAGTGAATTACATTAATTGATTTTCTAATATTGAACCACCCTTGCATACCTGATATGAATCTCACTTGATTATGGTGTATGTTTTTTGATGTGTTGTTGAATATTGTTGGCTAACATTTTGTTGAAAATTTTTGCAACAATATTCGTGAGGGATATTAGTCTGTAGTTTTCTTTTTTGGGTATCTTTGCCTGATTTTGGTATCAGGATGCTGCTAGTTTCATAGAATGAGTTAGGGAGTGTTCCTTCCTCTATGTTTTTGAAGACTTTGTGTAGAATTGGTGTCAGATCTTCTCTGAATGTTTAGTAGAATTCTCCAGTGAAGCCATCTTGTCCTGGGTTGTTTTTTGGTAGTTTTTTGATGACCATTTGTTGCAGTACAGTTTTTCATAGTCTTCTGTTATGGTCCCCTTTATCTCTGTTTGATCTGTTGTAATGTCACCAGTTTCATTTTTTATTTTGGCTATTTGCCTCTTCTCTCTCTCTTTTTTTTTTGGGTAGGTCTAGCCAGTGGTTTGTCTGTTCTATTGATCCTTTCAAAGAACCAACTTCTAGGTTTGTTGATTCTATTGCTTTTCTGTTTTCTATTTATTTATTTCTGCTCTGATCCTTATTCCTTTCCTCTGGTAGCTTTGAGCTTCTTTTGCTTTTCGTTTCTGTTTGTTCAAGTTGTCAGTTTAAGTTATTGATTTTTGATCTTTCTTTTTTAATGTAGGCATTTATTGCTGTGAATTTCCTTCTGAGCACTTAATTTGCTGTGTCCCAAAGGTTTTGATATGTTGTGTTTTCATTTGTTGATTCTAAGTATTTTTTAGTTTCACCTTTGATTTCTTCTTTGAACCAATACGTTTTTAGTAGTGTGTTATTTAGTTCTCATGTAATTATTTTTCCCCTTATTCTTCCTATTGTTGATTTCTAGCTTCATACTGTAAAAGTAAGAGAAGATGCTTTGTATAATTTCAGTGTTTTTAAATTTTTTGAGACTTTTTTTGTGGCTTAGCATATGGTCTATTCTGGAAAATGATCCATGTGTATTGGAGAAAAATGTATATTCTGCTGATGGGTGCAGACTTCTATATACGTCCATTAGGTCACATTGGTTTATGGTTTAAGTCCTTATTGTCCTACTGACCTTTTTAGATGTTCTATCTAGAATTGAAAGTGGTCTATTTAAGTCCCTAGCTATTATTGTGGAGTTAATCTATTTCTTCTTTTATATCAGTCAGTATTTTTTTCACGTATTTTGAAGCATTGAAGTTAGGCGCGTATATATTTATAATTGTTATGTCTTCTTGCTGGATTGACCCTTTTATTATTATGTAATGTCCTTCTTTATTTCTTGTAATAGATTTTGATTTAAAGTCTATTTTGTCTGATATCAGTATGGCTGTCCTTGCTCTCTTTTGGTTACCGGTTACATGGAATAGTTTTTTCTGTCCTTTTATTTTCAGTCTGTTTGTGTCCTTATGTCTAAGGTGTGTTTCTTGTAGGCAGCAAAAGGATTAACCATGTCTTTTTATCCATTCTGTACTCTCTGCCTTTTGCATGATGAGTTTAAACTTTTAAGCTTATTACTGAAAATGAAGTACACCCACTCTTCACTTATTGGCATGGTTAGGTTCCAAAGACCAAGTTGTTATGCGAAAATTGGTGTTGTGTGATAGTTGGGGCCATGCCCCTTCTTTGACTGCAGTGTCCCGCCCCACTGTTGCTCACTGCTTGTTGGGTGCCCCGGCACGTCTCAGGATGCATGTATTATGGTGGGCTGCCTTTCCCCACCATGCCTTCCCCACCACCACAGAGCCTGTGGGCGTTAGGGGTGGTGGTAGTGGTGGTTGCGGGTGTTGCCTGCTGCCTCTGGAGCAGCAGGGGCCTGCCATCACCTTTCTGCACTCTAGGCTTCTGCATGGACCCCCTGCTTTGCTTCTCCACCTTTCTGCTCTGCTGGTCCATGAGACAGGCCTTGGTGGTGGGTGGCTCCTGGATCTGTGGACAGGTGAGTACTGGCTGCCTGGGCCCAGCAGAGGCTGTAGAGGTGGCAGAGGACTCTATGGAAGAAGAGACTTCTGAGTCCCCTGCCCAGCTCCTGTGACCCCGGCTCCCATCACCTCCTTGTGTCCCAGCCACCCTTGCCTCTTGTACGCCGCCCACCTGCCCTTCCCTCACTGCAGGCCCAGCCCAGCTCCTCTGACCAACCCTGCTAATATGAACCGCCAGCAGCCGTGTGGCCTCACTCCCTCTCCCAATCCTTGCCTTTCTCCTCCTCCTCCCCTTCTCGCCTCGGCTCCTCGTTAATGTACAAAATAGTTGGATAGTAGATTTTTACTACTATCATAAATGCGAAATGTCAGATAACAGGATAGTCGATAAGTGAGGAGTAGGTGTATCTACTTCATTTTGCTTATTTTTTGAGTGTCATATCTTTTTTGACTTTTTATTCTCATTTTCTGTGTTTAGCTGTCTTTTTGTGATGAGTTTTTTAAAATTTCTTCCATTTTTTCTTCTGTGTATTTTTTCTAGGTGTTTTCTTAGTGGTTACCACAAATATTACGTTACACAACCAGCAACTGCAGCAACGTTTAACAAATAACACAACATTAACATACTACAGCGATTCCTCTTTTGCTCTTCCTTCCCCCTTTACTGTTGGCGAGTCTCCATTGATATCATTATATTTCCTGTATCCGATAGGTTTAATTTGTACTTATTTTTTATGCATTTGATGATGTTGTGCTTGTGGAACTTAACTATTGAATTTATTCCCTAAAAATATTGTTTATTTGGTCCTTGTATTTGCTCATGCTGTAACTTTTTGTTGGATACCTCTCTGTCTTTATTTTAATTTCCCATGTGTAGATTCGAATATTTAGTTAATGCTCTTTCCTTTCCATTTGGAGAACCTCCTTAAGTAATACTTGCAGAGCTGGTCTGGTAGTGGCAAATTCCCAGTGTTTCTTTTTATTTGGGAATGTCTTGATTTCCCCCTCATTTTTGAATGAAGGCTTTGTCGGGTAAAGAATTCTTGGTTGGCAATTGTTTTCCCTCAGTATTTTATATATGTTACTCTGTTGTCTTCTGGCCTCCAGGGTTTCTCAGGAGAAATCCGCACTAATTCTTATAATGGACCCTTGATAAGTTATGTTGTACTTTTTCTTACTGCTTTCAGAATTCTCTCCTTGTCTTTGGTTTTCAAGAATTTAATACGAAGTGTTTTGGATTGGACCTTGTTGTATTTCTTCTGTTTGGAGTTTGTGTAACTTCTTGTATTTGCAGGCTTGGGTCCTTATTTATGTCTAAGAAATTCTCTATGATTATCTCTTTCTATGCCTTTATTATTCTCATGATGCTCTGGAATTCCAAAAATTTCAATGTTAAATTTCTTAATTGAATTCCACATTTCCATTTGGCTTTGTTTGCTTTTCTTTGTTCTTTTTTCTTGTTTCTCTTGAGACTTAGTAAGTTCAGTTACTCTGTCTTCTAGTTCACTTATTCTGTCTTCTGTTTGCTCGAACTTATTGTTGAATGTTTTTGTTGCATCTTCTAATTCAATTATTTTAGTCTTCAGTTCCATTATTTCTGTCTCTCTTTTTTTAATGTTTTCAATCTTGTTGCGTTTCTCATTTTGTATTCATTTTATTTCCTGATCTCCATTTGTTTGCTTTCTGTGTGATTTTTGCTTTATTTAAACCTATTTAACACTGTTGTCTGGGGAATATTCTATTTGTTTCCATTATTCTGGTCTCCATAGGAGAAAATGCTGCTTCTTTGTGCTTTTCTTTTGATTAGTCCTTCTTCTCCTGTGTTGACTCGATGGCATCAGATTCGGTTTTTCAAGTTTTTTTTTATCTTCTCCTAAGTTCCACTGGAGGGCATTCTGGCCCTTTAGTTCTTTCAGCACTGAGTCAGCAGTTCTTTTTGAGGATTTTCCTCTGTTTCTTTTGGTGTCTAGTTTGTCTCCACAAGTATCAGGTGTTTTGGAAAGTTTTAAGTCTCTGGGTGCTTACTCTGGCTGGTTTCCCCTATGGCGGCTGACTTTATTAGTGTTAGGGTCCCTCTGTATTCCGTGGGTTTGGCTGAAGCCTTCCCCAGATGGTTGTACTCCTCGGGCTGGATTCGTGTACTTTCCTCTGTAGTACTGGGGCACAGCTTTCCCTCTGTGACTAATTGCACATGCTCAGGACTTTTCTGCTGGCTGCGGGTAGAAATGGTGGTACTTGTCTTTCCTGAGGTGAAGGAGGGGAGTGCTTTATGTCCTTCTCTCATGGGTGACCCTGAATAGGGTCTCCCACGGTGCCTAGTTGTGGGCAGGGGGCCAGTTGTTTCCCACTGTGTTGCCTGTTTGATGTATTTTTCTTGCCATGGATGATGAATGGTACCCATGGCTCTTCTGCTGCCCTGAGTTTTAGATACTCTTGGCCTCAGGTCTTAGTGAGATTCCATAGCACTCACTCACAGCATCTTGGCTTCCCTGTGCCCCTTCCCAAGTGTGTGGCTTGTGAACTCCTCTAGCCAATCTGCACCACCTTAATTAGACTAGACTTTGTTCTGTTTAGCTCTCACCCTGTATTCTTTGTTCAGGGTGTTGCTGTCCGCTTCCCAGGATGGCTGCAGTGAGCCAAGTCCTCTGGATGCCTGCAGCCAAAAACTCCCGGCTTCTCTGCTGACCCCAGTCCTCAGCTCTCGAACACTTCACCTGCCATCTGAAGCTCTGAGATTTCAGTCTGTGCCTGTTTTTATTCATTGTTCAGTGGGTCAGTTGCAGGCAGATAAACAGGAGCAACTGTTTAGTCTGCCATCTTGCCCTGCCCCCCTCAGCATGTGCCCTTATGCTTTTATTTCTCTTCAATAAATGCTTTAGGAATAGAATTGCTCAGTCTTCGGTAAGTGTAAGGAGCCCTTGTGGCGCAGTGGTTGAGTACCCTGCCACTAACTGGAAAGTTGAGGGTTGAATTCACCAGCCACTTCGTGAGAGAAAGATGTGGCAGTCTGCTTCCGTAAAGATAACAGCCTTGGAAACCCTATGGGGTAGTTCTACTTTGTCTTAATAGGGTCACTCTGAGTTGGAATCGACTCAATGGCAACAGGTATGCTGAGTGTATGATTTACTGTAGAGAAAACTGCCATATTTTTTACCATTTATATTCTCACTAGCTATGTATGAGAGTGGCAGTTGTTCCATAATGTTACCAATTTTTGGTATTGTCATTTTCTTTAAATTTTAGTTATTCTGGTGGGTATGTAAGGAGCCCTGGTGGCACAATGGTTAAGTGCTTGACTGCTAACATAAAAGTTGGTGGTTCAAACCCACCCACTGGCTGCATGGGAGAAAGAGCTGGCAATATAATTCCATAAAGATTACATTCAAGAAAACCCTATGGGGCAGTTCTCCTTTTTCACATGCGGTTGCTATGAGGTGGTATTGACTTGACAGCACGCAACAACAGTGAGTATGTAGTGGTAGCTTGTTTTAATTTGCCAAGTGTCTGATTTAGTCATTTCCCTGTTGACTAATGATGTTGAACATCTTTTCATGTGTTATTTTCTGTCTGTATATAAAATCATTATCCCATTAAAAAATTGGTTTGTCTTGCTTAATTGTATGGATTCTTTATGTATTCCAGATATAAGTCTTTTAACAGATAAAAGTGTTTTGCAAAATTTGTCTCCCCGCCTGTGCCTTGTTTTTTAAAAACTAAAGCTTTTACTTGAGAATGGTCTTAGTTTACAGAGCAGTTACAAAGGTAGTACAGAGAGTTCTCATATAGCTTGCATCCAGTTTCTCTTATTACTGACATCTTACATTAGCATATGGTGCATTTATTACATTTAATCAATCAATACTGATACATTAAACTGAAGTCTGTATTTGAGGTCCCTGGGTGGTGCAAACTGTTCACGCTTATCTACTAACCAAAAGGTTGGTGGTTTGAACCCACCCAGTGGCACAGCAGAAGAAAGCCCTGACAGTCTACTGTAAAGATTACGGCTGAGAAAACTTTATGGGTCTCATTTCCACTTTGTAATACATGGGGTTGCCGTGAGTCGGAATTGACTCTATGGCAATGAGTTTTTTGGTGTTATATTCAGATTTCCTTCGTTCCACATTTCCATCCGTGATACCACATTATGTTCAGTCATCATGTCTGTTTAGGCTCCTCTTGACTGTGGCAGTTTTTCACACTTGCCTCGTTTCTGACGACTCTGACAGTTTTGAGGCTATTAGTCAGGTATTTTGTAGAATGTCCCTCAATTGCAATTTGTCCATTTTTCTTATCATTAGAATGAGGTTATGAGTTTTGGGAGGAAGACCACAGAGTAAAGTGCCATTCTCATCACATCATATCAAAGGTACATGCTATCAATCTGAATTATCATTGTTGTTGACCTTCTTCACCTGGCATAGGTAATGTTTGTCAGGTTTCTTCATTGTAAAGTTACTCCTTCTTCTTCCCTATACAAACTGTATTCTTTGGAAGGAAGTGCCTGTATACAGCCCACATTTAAACAGTGGTCTTTAATCCATCCTGAGTTAATTTTGGTGTGTGGTGTAAGGTGGGGATCCAACCTCATTTTTGTGCATGTGGATATCTAGTTGTCTTGGCACCATTTGTTGAAAACACTGTTCTTTCACCAGTGAATTGTCTTGGCACTCTTGTTGAGTTGACCATAAATGTAAGAGTTTATTTCTGGAGTCTCAATTCTGTTGCATTGGTCTATATGTCTGTCCTTATCTGTATGTCTATACCATACTGTCTTGATTACAGTAGCTTTGTAGTAAGTTTTAAACATTTCATATGTACCACTAAACACTGAGACTTGTGGGAGGGGCAAAAAAAAATTCATGCTACCTACCCAAAATTCAGAAACACTCAATGATTCAGCATGCTTCCATTAATGAAAATACATGACATCAACACAAATTCAAAGCAGAAAATAATTGGGTCACCGAAGGGTTAAATCAACCTTATTTTCCTGGGACAGAATGCTTCTTGTTAATCATATCTCTTTTTATATGTAATCTTTTTATATGTTGCTGTGTTCAGTTTGCTAATATTTCACTGAGGATTTCTGTGTCAGTATACACAAGCTGAAGAGCCCTAGTGATGCAATGGTTAAGTGCTCAGCTGCTAACCAAAAGGTTGGTGGTTCGAACCCACCCCATGGCTCCACAGGAGAAAGACCTAGCAATTTGCTCTTGTAAAGATTACAGCCTAAAAAACGCTATGGGGCAGTTCTACTCTGTCCCATGGGTCATTATAAGTTGAAATTGACTAGACGGCATACAACAACAATGCTTAATATTTGGAGTCCCTGGGTGGGGTAAGGAGTCCTGGTGGCACCGTGGTTAAGAGCTTGGCTGTTAACCAAAAGGTCAGCAGTTTGATTCCACCAGCCACTCCTTGGAAACCCTATGGGGCAGTTCTCTTCTGTCCTGTAGGGTTGCTATGAGTTGGAATTGACAGCAACGGGCTTTTTTTGGGCTTGGTTTGGGTAAATGGTTAAGCACTTGACTACTATCGACAGCACCTAATAACAACAACAACAACAGCATGCACAAGGTGTATTGGTTTATAGGTCCCTGGGTGGCACAGATGGTTTGTTCTTGGCTGCTAACTGAAAGTTTAGTGGTTTGAACCCACCCAATAGCACCATGGAAGAAAGGCCTGGTGATCTGCTTCCATAAAGATTATAGCCAAGAAAACATCATGGAGCTTAGTTCTAACACGTGAGGGGGCCATGAGTTGGAATCAACTCAATAGCAGTAGGTTTAATTTTTTAGTTTTATTTGTTGGTGGTGTTCTTTCCTTGTGATGTCTTTGTCTGGTTTTAAGATTAGTATCAGGGTAGTAATGGCTCCTTCCAGTGAGGTGGGAAGGGTTTTCTCCTCTTCTAATTTTTGAAAGAATTTATGAAGCATTGACATTAATTCTCCTTTAAGACTAATTTTTTTTCTTTAATTTTATTTTGTTGTTGTTGAGAATATACACAGAAAAACATACACCAATTCAGCTGTTTCAATGTGTACAATTCAGTGACACTGATTACATTCTTCTAGTTGTGCAACCATCCTCACACTCCTTTTCTGAGTTGTTCCTCCTTAATTAACGTAAACTCACTGCCACCTAAGGTTCCTATCTAATCTTTCAAGTTGCTGTTGTCATTTTGATCCCATATAGATAGTTCTTAAAAGAGCATAATGCTCAAGGCAGACATTTTTTACTTGGTTAAGGTAAACTATTGTTTGGTTTTAAGAAGACTTCGGGGGATAATTCTGGTTTAAGTTTTAAAGATTATCTAAGGGCAGTAGTTTCACGGGTACAGAAAGTCTGGAGTCCATGAGAATTTGAAATTCTTTTCTGCATTTTCCCACTTTGGATCAGGATTCTTCTATAGAATCTTTGATCATATGTTCCATAATGGTAGCCAGGAACCATCCACCTCCTCTGGTCTCATGGCAAAGGAGGCAGTTGTTCATGGAGACAATTAGCCACACATCCGTTTCCTCTTCCTATTCCTGATTTTTCTTCTTCCTCTGTTGCTCCAGGTGAATAGGGACCAATTGTTGTGCCTTGGATGGCTGCTTGCAAGTTTTTAAGACCCCAGGCACTATTCAATGAATTAGGAGGTAGAAAAGAAGTACTAAATATGTTATTAGACCAATAACTGGGATGTCCCATGAAACCATGACTCTAAACCTCCAAACCAAGGTACCAAATCCTATGAGGTTTTTGGTTGTATGTAAGCAGCCTCAGCAACTTATTCTATTTTTTTTGTTGTTGTTGTAAATATATCTATCGTACAACCTTTGCCAGTTCAAGTTTTTACAGGTGTACAACTTACTGACATTAATTACAGTAATTGACTGTGCAGCCCTACCCTTAAACAGTGCAATTTTTCCATCACCATTAACCATCCCTCCCTTTTCCCTCTCTCTCACTCCTGGTAGCCACTAATAAACTTTGATCTCTATACATTTGCCTTTTCTTAAGACTAATGATATTTTAATTTTTGTTTTTGTCTTTTAGGATTCTCCTTTTACAAATGCAGGAATGGGATCTAATCTCAATCTTTTGGGTGAGATTGAGTGTGATGCCAGCATAATGGATGGAAAATCCTTAAATTTTGGAGCAGTCGGAGCACTGAGTGGTATGTGGGCATTATAACACACACACTATTCTGTGAAAAATGATGAATATTGCCATTTCATGTTTCTTAAAGATTCAGTCAGTCTTTTTCACCATTCTTGTATGGACTACTGTTGAACACAAAGTTTTTCTCCTTTTACTAAATTTAAAAACATGAAACTTTAGCTATGAATAATTTTAAAATGAAGCAGCCTATTGCCAAGTCTTTGGTTAGAATTTCATCATTCTCTCCATCCCCTTAAGAGATTACAGACATTTAAAGCTTGATTTAGCATGTTCTATTTTTAAAATTATCTGAAATACACAGTAATATATTTTTATTGTAAAAAAAAAAAAAAAATCAAATGATGTAAGTAAAATTAACCCTTGATTCTCCTAATCTTCCCTTCCCATCCCTCTTTCCCCTGGGGGTTTAACTACTAACACACACGTTGCCGTTTAGTCGATTCTGACTCATAATGACCCTATAGGACAGAGTAGAACTGACCCATAGAGTTTCCAAGGAGCAGTTGGTGGATTCAGACCTTTTGGTTAGCAGCTGAACTCTTAACCACTGTACCACCAGGGCTCCTTAACAACTAATGTCTAGTGTATTTCTAGTATATATTCATATGATAGAGACATAATTTTGTTTTGCACATTTTTTTAAAATTGTGGTAAGATATACACAACGTAAAATTTCCCATTTTAACCATTTTCAAATGTATAATCCAGTTGCATTAATCACACTCAAATTGTTGCGCAACCGTCACCACTCTGTGTTTCCAAAATGTTTGTATCACCCCAAAGAAAAACTCTTTACTCATTTAGCAATAACTCCTTATTCTCCTCTTCCCTCAGCCCCTGATAATCACTAATCTCTTTTCTGTGTCTATGCATTTGTTTACTCTAAATATTTCATCCAATATTTGCCCTTTTGTATCTGGCTTATTTCACTTAGCATAATGTTTTCCAAGTTTCTCCATGTTGCATAGCATTTATTTAGAACTTCGGTTCTTGTTATTGTAGAATAATATTCCATTATATGTATGTACCACATTTTGTTTATCCATTCATCTGTGATGGACATTTGGTTGTTTCCACCTCTTGGTTATTGTGAATAATGCTGTTATAAATGTTCTAATACAAGTGTCTTTTTTTTTTTTAATTGTTGTAATAAAATGAAGTTTACATTTCAAGTTAGTGTCCCATACAGAATTTTTTTTTTTTTTTTACATACATTGTTATGAGACCCCAGCTGCTAACCCCATTCTGCGACAGCACACTCCTCCGCTCTGCCCCTTATTCCCCATGAGCGTTCAACCAGGTCCTAACTCTCTCTGCTTTCCCATCTCACCTCTGGACAGAAGCCACCCCTTTGGTCTCTTGTATCTACTTGACTAAGAGGCACATTCTTCACAAGTATCACTTTATGTCCCACAGTCCAGTACAATCCCTGTCTGAAGAGTTGGCCTCGGAAATTGTTTTAGTTCTCGGGTGATGGAGAGTCCAGGGGCCATGCTTTCTGGGGCGCCTCCAGTCTCAGTCAGACCATTAAGTCTGGTCTTCTTACTAGAATTTGAGTTCTGCATCCCATCGTTCTACTGCTCCAT
>NW_004443978.1:16197563-16207424 GCF_000243295.1 Trichechus manatus latirostris
CAGTCTCAGTCAGACCATTAAGTCTGGTCTTCTTACTAGAATTTGAGTTCTGCATCCCATCGTTCTACTGCTCCATCAGGGACCCTCTGTTGTGACTAATAATATGCATCTTTTCATATACTTATTGGCAATTTGTATGTCTTTGGAGAAATTTCTATTCAAGTCTGTCTTAGGCTGGGTTCTCTAGAGAAGCAAAACCAGTGAAGCATATAAATATATATATATATAGATTTATATCAAAGAAACAGCTCACGCGATTATAGAGGCTAGAATGTCCCAAGTCTGTGGATTAGGATAGACGCTTCTCCCAATTCACATAGCCCCAGGGGCTGGTGAACCCAAGATCAGCAGGTCAGATAGCAGGGCTCTTGTTCACAGGCTGTGAATATTGACAAATCCGAAGATTGGCAGGCAAGACCGCAAGGCTTCTCCTGATTCATGTAGCTGCAGGGTCTGGCGAACCCAAGATCAGCAGATTGAAGAGCAGGGCTCTGCTTACAGGCTGTGAAGGACCACGAATCCCAAGATTGGCAGATAAGCTGATAGCTCAAGTCCCAAGAACCAGAGTTCAGACGAAGAGGAGGCAGCCACACAATCCAGAGCGAGCAAAAAGCCAGATTGTCTGCTTATATTTGGATGCAGGCCACACCCCCAAGGAAACTCCCTTTCAACTGATTGACTACTCACAGCAGATTCAATCCTGGGAGTGATGAACACTAAGAATCATGTCCCGGCCAATTTGATACACAGTCTTAACCATCACAAAGGTTTTTATCCATTTTTAAATGGGATTGCTTGTCTTTTTGCTGTTGAATTATAGGAATTCTTCGTATATTCTGGATATTGAACCTTTATCAGATATATAGTTACAACTCTTTTTTCCCAGTGTATGCTGTCTCTTCACTTTTTTTATGAAGTCCTTTGATGCATAAACAGTTTTAATTTTGATGAAGTCCAATTTATTTATTTGTTGCTTGTGCTTTTGGTGTCATATCTAAGAATTCATTGTTAGAAACAAGATCTTGGATTTTTACCTTCTTTTTTTCCCTAAGAATCTTATGGTTTTAGTTTTTATATTTAGTTCATTGATCCATTTTGGATTAAGTTTTGCACATGGCATGAGGTATAAGTCCAAATTCATTCTTTTGCATTTGGAGATTCAGTTGTCCCAGCACCATTTTTGAAGAGACTATTCTTTCCTCATTGAATAGACCAATATTTTCTTCTAATACTTGCATACTTTGTTTAACATTTAAGTCTTAAATCCATTGTTTGTTTTTTTCTGAAATGACTAACCAATTCTCCCCACACGATTTGTTGAATACCAACAGTAACAAATATGATAACTACCATCTATTAAGTTATAAACACATGCTAGGCATTGTTATCTTGTGGTTTACATAGCTTAAATCATTTAGTTTTCACAGTCTTATGAGGTTAGTACTTTTATCCCTGTTTTACAAATGAGAGAACTGAGACATAGGAGAGATGTATTAATTTGTCCAAGCTTACTGTATCAGTCTGAGTCCAACTAGAAGACAGAAAGCACACAGTACTTTAAACAAGGAAAGTTTAATATAAGAATTACTAAGCAATGATAGGAGAGTAACTATATAAAGATGGAAAGAGAACTCTAAAGGACAAAGGGAGAATACCCAAGGAGGGATAAGTTTGGAAGAGGTTAAAACTTCATTGAAGAAGGTGAGGTTGCTGCCCACTCTGTGACTGAGAAGTTGTTGGGTTACCCAGGCCAGAGCTGGTCCAAAGTCATTGTGTAAACAGGAACAATCCTCTGGGGTGCAGGCAAGCTCAGCTGTCCAGATGGGCACACAGTGATCAGGAGGGCCGTGGGAATTAAACCTCCAGAGTACACAATAAAGATTGTGTTTTTGGCTCACTAGATGACTAGCCTCACAGGACACTTGCGATGTGTGCGTGTGGCACTGAGGAAGGTGTATGGAGAACAGTGTGAACTGGGTTGATGCACAATCCTGTGCTGTTGGGGGCTCTCAGTTACACTGCTGCTGTTTGAGTTGAGAACTAGAGAAGCAGGTAAAGGACGAACACTGGAGAGAGCTTTGCACTGGAGAGTACCATGTGGGCCAAACAGTGGAAAGAACACCATGCTCTCCAGGAGCATGGTGAACAAGCTACCCCTTCCTCCTGCAGTGTGTCTCCAGTGCCCTCTACTAACATAGCTGAACACAGTGCCAGCTTGCAGAGGGAACATTATTAAAGGACCTGTACCCATGTCAACAGATCAGGCAATGAAGGAAGAATTTTAACTGAGAAGCAGTAAAATGATAATTGGTTCAGTTATGAAATAGTCCAACTCCCATGCCTTTCCCTCTGCATTCTTCCTGCCTTTCATAAAGAATCTAGCCTTTTCCCACTGATTTGACGTGCTTTTTTTTTTTTATCATATATTAAATACCTAAATTCATGTGTCTGTTTCTGAACTTGAGCTTGATTCTTTTCCATTGATATCTTTGTCTATTTTGTTCCTAAACCAAGCTCTTTGAATTAGAATAGCTTGAATACAAAATGTAGGGTAAATCCCTCTTTCAAAGCTTTCTCTTCTGGATAAATTTAAGAATCAGCTTATCATATTTCATAGAAATCCTTTTGAACTTTTGATAATTTATAGATTTGAATTGATAAGTTAATTTGGCAATTATAAATGTCTTTACAATACAGAATCATCATAGCCAGAAATAAATTATCTGTTAAGAACTAGCACATGTGTGCTTTCCCTCTTTTCGGTATTTCATACTTTTTTTTTTTTTTGTGGCATAGTTTTTGGTATTTAACTAAATTTCTACAGTTTAATTTTAAGTCAATCCGTTGGCTTTAGTTTACATTTTTATAGTCTCTTTTTATCCCAATGTTGATATTTCTTTGTATTAATAGTATCCTGAGGTATCCGTAAGTTGGTGATTAAGGGTGTCATCTTTGATATTGTTTCTGTTAAAATCTCAGTTCTGTTATCTTGGGGAGGTAACTTAACTTCTCTGTGCATCTGTTTCCTCATTAATCCAATAGAGTCCATAGAGTATATGATAGAGTTGAGGGAACAATTAAGTAGTATGGTACATTTAAGGGTTTGGCACGGAGCCTGGCACATATTAGTTACTAAGTTACTGTCACTGTCTTCTGTCATCATCATCCTTACTGTTGTTGTTATCCTTATGATGTTTCTCACACTAATATTTGCTGTCTTATTCCCTTTTTCCAGATACACCCTTGTCTCACTTCTTACTGACTGTTTTGTCTGTTGGAAACAATCAGAGGATGTGCACATGAACCATATTTTAGGTTATAATCTTGTACATACTTGACTTCTCCCTACCCATGCTCCAATTTGAAGCACCTTTTTTGGCCGTTTTTTCCCTGTTCATTTTTCTCTTCAACATGTTTAGTTTTTAGGGGAAGTTAATGGTTTTGTGGTCAAGTAAATGCCTGGGCATTTATTTAGTTTTGATAGTTGGGGAGTGCCATATTTTCAATTCATTTTTTCTCTTCCATTTTGAAATCTATTAAAAAAGGAACCTACATTAAATATGTATGTAAACCAGTAACTAGTTGGCCATTGCGTTGACTCTGACTCATGACCCCTGGTGACTCCATGTGTGTCAGAATAGAACTGTTCTCCATAGGGTTTTCAATGGCTGATTTTTCTGAAGTAGATTGCTAGGACTTTCTTCTGAGGCACCTCTGGGTGGACTCGAACTTGTAACCTTTTGGTTAGCAGCTGGGCTTGTTAACCATTTCTACCATCCAGGGACTCCACATTAAATATGTAGCATTTCAAATTCAGTTTTTGCTGTTGTAGCACACAAGAAAACAAGAGTATGTATATTTTATGTTTGTTCTCTTTTGCATCTATTAGGTATTCATGTATCTGTTCATTTGAATCTTACTGTTCATGATAATAAAGGGTTATCATTAGTATATTGGATGTTTCGAAAAACAAGAATTTTGCAAGATAATTTAAATTTGATTTATTGAAACACTAACAAAACAGAGTGGGAAACATGAAGGTGTTTTTCTGACTTTATTTTCTGCTTATTTTATAGGAATCAAGAACCCAGTCTCAGTTGCAAACAGACTTTTGTGTGAAGGGCAGAAGGGCAAGCTCTCGGCTGGCAGAATTCCTCCCTGGTAACCACTTTGTTCTGCCTGACTTTCCCTGGATCTTTGGTCTTTAGTGTGTGCAATGTCTGAAGGCTATTCTTATCCACAGAACGCTGATGCTGTTGGCTACACACCAGCAGTAGCATGCCTTTGAGGGGAAGCCACGCTTTGTTCTCTGAACATGGAACATTTTGTACACTTGATAAAGCTCTGGATGGAATAGCATATTACGGGTTAAAGCAGAAAGAAGATCAGGGTTAATTTTTATTTTTGTCGTTAATTACAGAGATGTTTTTGCTTTTACTAAACGCTCAGTTACGATGTTTTGATTATGGAGCTTTAGCAGTAGCTTATACATTGGAGTCCAGAGTCTAAATTCATTTTTAATTTTGACAAGGTTGTAGAATAAAAGTACTTAATTTTTCTCTTCTGGAGAAACACATTGTGAAGTTAAGATTACATTTTTTTCTCCAGCATTAACATACAATTTTCATTTAAAAATACTTTGAACTTTTTAAATATATGTAAAAATAGAGAGAACATTGTAGATAGCCCTCGTGGACCTGTCATCCAGATCCAATTATTAACAATGTTTTTGTCCTTCATCTATCTCATATATCCCAATTTTTTTCCTGTAGTATTTGAAAGCAAATTTTAGACACTGTATATCCCTAAATAGTTTTATAAATATCTTAATTTTTGCAAAACTTAACCACCATACCATTAGTATGCCTAACAGTGTTGACAAATATGCCTTAATCCCACCTCATACACAGTCTGTGTTCAGCATTCCTGGCCGTGAAGGGTATGTTAATATTCTATGCAGAAAGTAGTGACAGCAGTACTATAGAAATCACTTTGTTTGATTCTGTTATATTTTGAAGTCATAGTAAATTTTTGTAGTTTCAAAAAATCATAAAACCTTTATGCAAATAAATTTAAGGTAACCTCTTAATCATATACCTCTCAGTTGTTTAATTGTGGTACTAGAAAGGTCCATTATAAAAAATTCCAAAAGAAATTAATTTTTAGTATTATCTGGTTTCTGTTATTGACTGTTCTTTTTTCCTTTTTGACTTTATTGTGGTAAAATATATATAACAAAACATCCGCCATTTTAACCTTTTTAAGTCTGCAATTGAGTGACATCAGTAACGTTCAGCATATTGTGTAACCATCACCACCATCCATTTCCAAAAGTTTTTCATCACTCCAAACAGAAACTTACTTCCCTTAAGCAATAACTTTTCTTTTCCCTGTCCTTCAGCCCTTGGTAACCATTAATAAGCTTTTGTCTCTATGCATTTACCTATTCTAGACATTTCATATAAGTGCGGTCATACAATATTTGTCCTTTGGTTTCTGACTTATTTCACTCAACATGATGTTTTCAGGGTTATTCTGTGTCGTAGTATGTATCGAAACTATTTCTCTTAATTACTGAATAACACTTCATTGTATGCATATATCACATTTTTGTTTTTCCGTTCATCTGTTAATGAACTCTTGGGTTGATACACCTTTTGGCTATTGCGAATAATGCTGCAATGCACATTAGTGTACAAGTATCTGATTGAGTCCCTACTTTCGATTATTTTAGGTATATATGTAGGAGTGGAATTGCTGGCTCATATGATAATTCTGTGTTTAACTTTTTGAGGAACTTGCCAAACTGCTTTCTACAGTAGCTGCACCCTTTTGCATTCTCACTAGCAATGAATAAGGGTTTCAGTTGCGACAGATACTCGACAACATCTGTTGTTTTTAGTTTTTTTGATCATAACCTTGTTGTTGTTGTTGTTAGTTGCCGTGGAGTTGGCTTCAACTAATGGTGACCCCATGTGCAATAGAACAAACTGTTGCTGCCATCTTCACAATTGTTGGTATACTCGAGTCCATTGTTGTGACCACTGTGTGTTTTGAGTGCCTTCCAATCTATGGGCTCATCTTTCAGTACTGTATTGGATAGTATTCTGTGGTGATCCATAGGGCTTTCATTGGCTAATTTTCAGAAGTAGCATTCCAGGCCTTTCTTCCTAGTCTGTCTTAGTCTGGAAGCTCTGCTGAAACTGTCCACCATGAGTGACCCTGCTGGTATTTGGAATACCAGTGACCTAGTGTCATGGATTGAATTGTGTCCCCCCAAAATGTCTATCAACTTGGCTGAGTCATGATTCCCAGTATTTTATGATTGTGTACCATTTTGTAATCTGATGTGATTTCCTTATGTGTTGTAAACTCTGTCACTATGATGTAATAACAGATGGATTAGTGGCAGTTACACTGATGAGGTCTACAAGATTAGATAGTGTCTTAAGCCAATCTCTTTTGAGATATAAAAGAGAGAGTGAGCAGAGACACATGGAAGCCTCATACCACCAAGACAGCAGTGCTGGGAGCAGAGCGTGTCCTTTGGACCTGAGGTTCCTGCGCAGAGAAGCTCCCAGACCAAGGGAAGATTGATGACACAGACCTTCCTCCAGAGCCAATGGAGAAAGCATTCTGCTGGAGCTGATGCCCTGAATTTGGGCTTGTAGTCTACTGGACTGTGAGAGAATAAATTTATCTTTGTTAAAGCCATCCACTTGTGGTGTCTGTTATAGCGGCACTAGATGACTAAGACACCTAGCTTCTGGAATTATAGCAACATACAAGCCACCAAAGTATGACCAACTGACAGATGGGTGGTGGAGAGCCATCTTAGTCAGAGTGAAGTGGTATCTCATTGTGGTTTTGGTTTGCTTTTCCCTGATGACTTACGATGTTGAGCATCTTTTCATGTACTTTGTTTTAGGGGGAGGGCATTTGTATATCTTCTTTGGAGAAATGTCTGTTCAAGTCCTTTGCCCTTTCTAAAATTGGATTGTTTGTCTTTTTGTTGTTGGCTTATAGTAGTTCTTTATATATTTTGGATATTCAGCCCTTATCAGATACAGTATATGGTTCCCATGTATTTCTTTCCATTCTGTAGGCTGTCTCTTTACTTTCTTGATAAAGCTCCTTGATGCACAAAAGTTTTTGAGTTTGATGAAGTTCTACTTTTTTCTTTTGTTGTTCTTGCTTTTGTGTCATATCTAGGAAGCCATTGTTAAAAACTAGGTTCTGAAGCTTTACCCCTAAGTTTTCTTCTAAAAGTTTTATGGTTTTAGTTCTTATATTTGGTTAATCCATTTTGAATTAAGTTTTACTATATAGTGTGAGGTATGAGTCCAATGGTATTCTTTTACATAAGGCCCTGTTGTTCCAGCACTGTTTATTGAAGAGACTATTCTTTTCCTATTGAATGGACTTGGCACCCATGTTGAAAATCAATTGACCATAGACACATGGGATTATTTTTGAACTCTTAGTTCTGTTATTTTGGTCTATATGTCTATCTTATACCATTACTAGGCTGTTTGATTGTTGTAGCTTTATAATACATTTTTGATATTGAGAAACATGAGAGTCCTCCTACTTTGGTCTTCTTTTTTTGAGATTTCACTTGCTGTTTTGGGCCCCTTGCCAAAATTGAGGATTGACTTTTCCATTTCTACAAAAAAGGATGTTGGCCTTTTGATAGGAATTGCATTGACTATATAGATCACTTAGGGTAGTATCGACAACTTCACATTATTAAATTTTCCAAAACTTGAACATGGGATGCCTTTCCATTTCTTTAGGTCTCCTTTAGTTTCTTTCTGCAGTGTTTTGTAGCTTTCAGCCTACAAGTTTTCATCTCCCTGGTTCAGTTTATTCCTACATATTTTATTCTTTTAGATACTATTGTAAATGGAATTGTTTTTTTAATTTCCTTTTCAGCTTGTTCATTGCTGGTGTATAGAAACACAAAAGATTTTTGTTTGCTAATTTTGAACCCTGCAACTTTGCTGAATTCATTTATTAGCTCTACTAGCTTTCTTGTGGATTCTTTGGGATTTTCTCTATATAGGATCATGTCATCTGAAAATACTGACGGTTTTATTTTTCCCTTTCTGATTTAGATACCTTTTCTTTCCTAATTGCTCTGAGTAGAACTTCCAGTATAACATTGAATAGTAATGGTGAAAACAGGCATTCGTATCTTGTTTCTGATCTTAGGGGGAAAGCTTTCAGTCTTTTGCCATTTAGTTGGATGTTGTTGTTAACAGCCATTGAGTCGTCACTGGCTCATGGTGACCCCATGCGCAAGGGAACAAAACGCTGCCTGATCCTGTGCCTTTCTCATGATCAGTTGTGGATTGGACCGTTGTTATCCATAGGGTTTTCAGTAACTAATTTTGGAAGTAGATTGCCAGGCCTTTTTTCCTAGTCTGTCTTAGTCTGGAAGCTCTGCTGAAATCTGTTCAGCATCCTAGCAACACGCAAATCGCCCATAACAGATGGGTTGTGGCTGCGCATGAGGTGCATTGGCCAGGAACTGAACCTGTGTCTCCTACAGTAACATGGATAGATTTCTACATATAGAGTTAAAAAAAAAAATCAAGTTGCTGAATGATAGGTTCAGTTTATGTTTCCTAAAAAAAATTACAAGATTATATGGGAATATCTGTTTTCTCCTACCCAGGTTGGGAAGTAAAACATCACCAAAAGATCTGAAGTTCTCTAACCTGAGTCTTTCTGATTGCATCATCCTCTTTGCCACTATCCCACACCCTCTGTCTGACCTCATCTCTGCCCCTGTCTCTAGATCACAATAGTCCTGAACTTAAGCATGTATTCCCATGTATTCCTTCATACTATTAAAAAATGCAGTACTCTAATATTCTATGAATGTATATATGTAAAAAACTGGTTACCCAACTCACCATTATTACCTCGGGAGAGGCAGCAGGGGGACCAAGATGAATTATTAAAGGGAACATGTACAATATTTTAATATTTTACAACGAGAAAGTATATGGGAAATGTGATGGCCAGTACACCATTGAAATAATATCAGTTAGTAATGCTATGTCTGCCTGGGACTAGCTATTTGATTTTCTTACATACATGATTCTTCAATTTTATTCTTTATTTTCAAAGTTGTTTTGGCTATTTTAGATATTTTGCATTTCCATATGAATTTTAGAATCAGTTTGTCAATTTTTATAAACATTCTGCTGGAATTTTGATTAGGATTACATTATATGTACATATTTGACATCTAAAAAATATCGAGTCTTCTGAGCCATGAATACAGCATATATATCCATTTATTTCTTTTTTAAACTTCTCTGACTAGTGTTTTTTAGTTTTCAGTGTACATGTTTTGCAAAGCTTTCATCTTATTCATGTTTAAGCATTTCATACTTTTTGATGCTATGATAAATGACATATTTAAAAACGTTAATTTCCAGTTGTTTATTGCCAGTATATGGAAATATGATCAATTTTTATATATTGATCTTTTATCCTGAAAACTTGCTCAATTCATTTGTTTTAGTACTGTTTTTATAGATTCTATAAAATTTTCTACGTAGATGATCATATCTTCTGCAAATATAGTTTTACCTCTTCCTTTTCAATCTGGACTCTTGATTTTTTTTTTTTTTGCTTTATCACACTGGCTACAACCTCCACTACAATGTTGAATGGAAGTGGTGAGAGTGGACATTTTTGCTTTGTTTATGGTTTTTAGGGGGAAGCATTTAGTCTTTCACCATTAAGTATGATGGTTGATGTAGGTTTATTGTAGATGCCCTTTATCACATTATGGCAGTTATCTCCTATTTCTAGTGTGCTGAGAGTTGTTTTTTTTTTTTTTTT
>NW_004443978.1:16207524-16210614 GCF_000243295.1 Trichechus manatus latirostris
TTTTTTTTTTTTTTTTAATTATGCTTTAGGTGATAGTTTACAGCTCAAGTTAACTTCTCATACAAAAACTTATACACATATTGTTATGTGATACTAGTTACAATCCCTGTAAGGTGACAGCACATTCCCCCTTTCCACCCTGCATTTCCAGTGTCCATTCAACCAGCTCCTGTCCCTTTCTGCCTTCTCATCCCGCCTCTGGACAGGAGCCGCCCATTTAGTCTCGTGTATCTGCTTGAATTAAGAAGCACAGTCTTCATGAGTATTATTTTATGTTTTATAGTCCAGTCTAATCTTTGTCTAAAGAGTTGGCTTTGGGAAAGGTTCTATTTCTGGGTTACCAGAGAGTCTGGGGGTCCTGTCTTCTAGGGTTCCTCCAGTCTCACACTGTTGTATCTGGTCTTTTTATGTGAATTTGAGTTCTGCACCACACTTTTCTCCTTTTCCATCAGGGACTGTATGATGCTGAGAGTTTTTAATAAAAACAGCTATACTTTATAAAATACTTTACTGCATCTATTCACATGATCTTAATAATTTTGAGTCAGAATTGACTTGATGGAAATTTTTTTTTTTTTTTTTTAATTTATATTGTAACATTGGTTGATTTTTGACTCTTAAACCAAGAATTACTTTCCTGGGATAAATTCTACTTGGTCATGATATATTATCCTTTTTATATTTGTTGGATTCAATTTGCTAATATTAAGAATTTTTATATTTGTGAATGATATTGGTCTGCAGTTTTCTTGTAACATCTTTCATTTGGGTTAATTTTGCTTCTTGGATACTTAGGAATAGTACATATTTCCTCAAATTTGGAAAAATAGTGGCCATTATTTTTTCAAATATTTTTTATGACCCCCCCCTTCTTTTGGGGATTATAATTACATGTATATTTAGCTTCTTATAGTAGTCCTACAGCTCACTGATGATTTTTATTTAGTGTCAGTTATTCAAATATTTGTCTTAGTCTGTAGTGTATATTGTACCTTTCTATGAATATAAAACACTTAAGAAACACTTTCAAACCATGCAGTGTTTTCATGAGTGTCACAAAGTAGTGTGTGCATTTGTTATTATGAACCATTGTATTTAACTCAAATTTTTAATATGATAGGCTTTATGGCAGTCCGTTCCTAAGTACAGGTTGTCTGTAAGTCAGATGTTTGTAACCTGGGGACTGCCTGTATTTGTCTTTTTGTTGTTAAGTTGTAGAAGTTTTTTAAATATATTTTGGTTATTAGATTTTTGTCATATATATGGTTTCGGAAGATGTTTTCCCAGTCTTTTCACTTTTTTGGTAGTCTTAAATGAACAAAAGATTTTAATTTTTATGAGGTTCTCTTTATTTATTTTGTCTTACTGTTTGTGCTTTTGTTATTATTTAGATCATCCACTGTTGAAAGCTAGGCCTGACAGTGTTATCCCTGCTTGTTTTTCTAAGAATTTTATGCTTATAATTTGCATATTTAGGTCCTTAATCCATTTTGAGTTTGTCTTGTGTATGGTGTGAGGCATGGATCCTGTTTCATTTTTCTGCATGTGGAAATCCAATTTTCCCAGGACCATTTATTGAACAGACTCTTCTTTCTCCATCAAATGGACCCAGCACCCTTGTCAAAAATCAGTTGGCCATAGATGTGTGGGTTAATTTCTGGACTGTCAATTCTTTTTCATCGATCAATGTGTCTATTGTTAGACCAGTACCGGGCTGTTTTGATTATTCTAACTGTATAGTATGTTTTAAAATCAGGAAATGTGAGTACTCCTACTTTGTCCTTCTCTTTCAACATTGCTTTAGCTATTCGGGGCCTCTTGCCATTCTATATAAAGTTGAAGAATGGTTTTTCTATTTCTGTAAACAAGGCTGTTGCTATTTTGATTGCGATTGTGTTGAATCTATCGATTGCTTCAGGTAGTATTGACATCTTAATAACAGCTTTCCTTCTTCTTTTCCAATATGGATACTCTTATTTCTTTTTCTTGTCTTCTTGCTCTGGATATATTGAGTACAATATTGAATAGAAGTGGTGAGAGTGGGCATGCTTGTCTTGTTCTCGATTTCAAGGGGAAAGATCTCAGTCTTTCTCCATTAAGTATAATATTGGCTGTTGGCTTTTCATATATACCCTGAATGATACTGAGGAATTTCCTTTCTATTCCAATCTTCTTTAAGGTTTTCATGAAGAAAGGGCGTTGGATTTTATGAAATGCTTTTTCTGCATCCGTGGAGATGATCATGTTGTTCTTTTTCTTTGTTCTATTGATATGGTGTATTGTGTTGATTGATTTTCTAATGTTGAACTATCCTTGCATTCCTGGAGTAAATCCTACTTGGTCATGATGTATGACTCTTTTAATATGCTGTTGGATTCTGTTCTTTAGTATTTTGTTGAGGATTTTTACATCTTTATTCATAAGATATATTGGCCTGTAGTTTTCTCTTCTTATGGTGTCTTTGTCTGGTTTGGGTTTCAGGATTATGTTTGCTTCATCGAATGAATTAGGGTGTATTTCTTCCTTCTCTATCTTTTGGAAGAATTTAAACAGTATTGTTTTCAATTCTTCTCTAAATGTTTGGTAGAATTCCCTAGTGAAACCGTCTGGTCTGGGACATTTTTATTGTTGTTGGGAGATTTTTGATCACTGAATTGATCTCTTCACTTTTTATTTGTCTGTTGAGAGTTCCTAGTTTTGCTTGAGTCACTTTTTGTAGGTTGTGTGCTTCTAAAAATTTGTCTGTTTCATCTAGGTTATCCAGTTTGTTGCTGAGCAGTTTTTCATAATCTGTCATAATTCTCTTTATTTCTTTTCTTTTCTTTTTTTTAATTGTACTTCAGGTGAAGGTTTACAGAACAAACAGCTTCTCATTAAACAGTAGTACGCATATTGTTTTACGACATTGGTTAACAACCCCACGACATGTCAACCCTCTCCCTTCTCGACCTTTTTTTTTTTGGTGAAAATATACATAGACAAAGATACACCATTTCAAAAATTTCTACATTCATGGTTCAGTGATACCGACTACGCTCTTCCAGTTGTGCTGTTATTCTCACTTTAGATGAAGGTTTACAGAACAAAATA
>NW_004443978.1:16211003-16214646 GCF_000243295.1 Trichechus manatus latirostris
GAGACCACTGGAGTATCTTAGATGGCTGCTCACAGGCTTTTAAGACCCCAGATGCTACTCACCAAGGTAGAATGTAGAACATTGTCTTTATAAACAGTGTTATGCCAATTGAGCTAGATGTTCCCCGGGTCAGTTATAATGTCCCCTCTTTCCCCTTTTTCACTTTGTTTATTTGCATCTTTTCTTTGTCAGTCTAGCTGAAGGTTTGTCTCTTCTATTATCTTTTTCTCAGAACCAAGTTCTTATTTTATTGATTGTATTTTTCTGTTTTCAATTCTCTTTATTTCTGCTGTGATCTTTGTTATTTACTTTTTCTGGTAGTTTTAGTTTTTGTTTGCTATTCTCATTCTAGTTCCTGAAGTTGTTGAGTTAGGCTGTTGATTTGAGGTCTTAGTTTTTCCTCATGTAGGCATTTATTGTTATAAGTTTCCCTCTGGGTACTGCCTTCACTGCATCCCGTAAGTTTTGGTATGTTGTGCTTTCATTTTCATTTGACTCTAGGTAGGAAATTTGTGATTTCTTCCTTGAACCATTGGTGATTTAATAATGTGTTGTTTAATTTCCATATGTTCAGGAATTTTCTAGGTTTTTTTTCTATTACTCATTTCTAGCTTCACTCTGTTGTGATCAGTGGGTTATTTTTGGTTGAATGATTTTTCTCCTTACTACAGGTTATATTTTCCTCCTTCTCTGCATGCCTGGTAACTTTCTGTTAGAGTGCAGACATTGTAAATTTTACCTTATTGGGTGCTGGATATTTTTTGTGTTTTTATAAACATTCTTGAGCTTTATTCTAGGATGTGGTTAAGTTACTTAGAAACAGTTTTATCCTTTCAGGCCTTGCTTTAAACTTTGTTACATGGTACCTGAGAGGCATTTAGCCTTGGCCTTATTTTGCCTTACTGTTAAGGCAAACCCCTCCTGAGTACTATAACACATGTACTTAGAATGAGGTTTTTCCCTTTGGCTGGTGGGAATAGGAATTGTGCCTGGCCGTTTGTCAGCTTGGGGATTGTTCCTTCTAAAACTGTAGTTTCCTTTCCCAGGCTTTAGGTTGTTTCCTCTCGCACATGTGCTTAATTACTATTGTGCTGAAGACTACAGGGGACTCCCTGTAGATCTGTGAGTCCTCTCTCTCTGCTGCTCTCACTCTTTGATACTCTACCCTGTGAACTGTGGCTATTTTGGCCTCTCCTAATGCACAGATCCCTCTTTTTTAACTCAGAGAGACTGCTGGGCTCTCCCTGTATTCCCCCTTTCAATGTTGTGGCCTGGAAACTCTCCAAGCAGTAAGCTGGGGCAGTCATAGAGTTTACTTTCTTTGTTTCCTTTCTCTCAAGGATCCCCGTCTTATGTTGCCTGATGCCCAATGTCTGAAACTCTTGTTTTTTATATTTTACTTCCTTATTTTCTTTGGTTCAGGCAAGAGGATAAATTTGTTCCCCATTACTCCATCTTGTCTAGAAATGGAAATCTTTCATATACCTAGAAATTCATTATATAGCTGAAGTAATTAAAAAAAAAAATTCCCTGATTACCCTAAATCATCATAACCAAATTTGTCATGTTTTTACTTAGAACTTAGGTACACATATTCTTAAGTCCAGTTAACTAATTTCTAATAATGATAATAAAAAAAACCTGTTACATCGAGTTGATTCCAACTCACAGTGACGCTATAGGACAAAGTAGAACTGCCCCATAGGGTTTCCAGGGAGTGGCTGGTTGATTCGAACTGCCAGCCTTTTGGTTAGCAGCCTAGCTCTTAACCAGTGCACCACCAGGGCTCCCATAATGATAACAACTAACATTTATTGTGGTTGTATACTATGACAGGCACTGTTTTAAAGTAGTTTGCCTGCATTTTCTTGTAAAGATTCTGCAGTGTCTTAGGATGGTGGCACACATTTTGAAGATAAATAAACTGAGTACTGGACTTGCCCAAGGTCATGCTGTTAGAAGTGTAGGAAGTCCTTCCATAACACATTAGAATTAGCAGATTAGAGGTAAGAAGAGGGTTGTCGTTGTTGTTGGTTGCCATTGAGTCAGCTGTGACTCCCAGCAACCCTATATACAACAGAACGAAACGTTACCTTGTCCTGTGCCATCTTCGTGATCGTTGGCATGTTTGAGTCCATGTTGCGACTATCGTGTAATGTCTTTCAACCTAGGGGCTTCATCTTCCACCACTATATCGGACAGTATTCTGTTGTGATCCATAAGGTTTTCATTGACTGATTTTTCAGGAGTAGATTGCTAGGCCTTTCTTCCTAGTCTGTCTTAGTTTGGAAGGGCCCATGAAACCTGTCCACCATTGGTTATCCTGCTGGTATTTGAAATACTGGTAGCATAGCTTCCAGGATTGTAGCAACATGCAGGCTACCATAGTGTGACAAACTGACAGATGGGTGGTGGAGGGTATGATTCTTTTAAAATAGTGATAAGTAACTGCTTATACCCATTCAGTTATTCACTCACTTATCCATTCATTCATTCAGCAAACGTTTATTGTTTATTTCTTGTGTGCCATGCATTGGGGCAGAAGAACTATCAAAGGCAAATGGAAGAACTTAAAAACAGTAGCCCTCTGGTGTCATCTGTTGAAGAGGCAGATAGATCTATGGGGGCAACAAGACATTACACATAATGGGTGTTTTCCGAAAAGTCTTTAAACAAAAGGTTCATTTGTCTGTAGGTGGAAGGCAAGGAGTATATCCGTTTGAGCTCTATCTAAAATTGTTAGAATTTATAAACTCTTGTTGCTTTGTTGGGAAAGCCCTCAGCTCCCTGGACTGTATCTTCTAGGTAGAATGGTTCCCCTTGGTGCTCATATTAGCTGAAAATTTTCTATATTTTAACTTTCTGGTTATAGGCACCATGATGTATTGTACTGACTATTTAAATATTGTTGTTTGGTTAGACTACCCAATTTTTACACAAATAATGCACACCTTCTACGTTTGCTTGCCAGCCATACCCTCCCCACTGCAAGGTATTTTTGTAAGCGCACTAAGCTAATTTTTTAAACAGCAACATGGAAAAAAAAAAATGATGTAGCAGCACTTATGAAAATACCTCACTGGGGGAGAGTGCTGTTGGCAAACAAACATAGAAGTTGCACGCTGTTTGCATAAAATGTAGTACAATATTTGATATCTTCATAAACTTGGTGGAACTGTTATCATAAATTGTTTCATATTCCCCAACTTTCTTTATTTTTACTATAAAAGTACCACTTCAATCTTTTCTTTTTTCCTTTGTCATGATAGGGTACAACTGTGATAACCATTAGCATCTAGAACAGGGCTTGGCAAACTACAACCTGTCAGCCAAATCTAGCCTGCTATATGTTTTTGTAAGTAAAGTTTTATTGGAACATAGCCATGCCCATTTGTTTATATATTTTCTGGGGCTGCTTGTGCACTGCAAAGACCAAATTCAGTTGTCGGAACAGAGAACAGTCTGACTTGCAAAGTCTAAAATATTTACTGTCTGGATCTTTACAGAAATCTAAAAATTATAATTATTGGAGATTTTGTTTCCTTTGATGAAAAAGGGAAAACTAGATGAGCATTGTTGTTTTATGTTTCATATGAATGAAAGTTAAGGTGCTCACTAGACCCTAGGATTTTTTTTTTTTTTT
>NW_004443978.1:16216738-16220143 GCF_000243295.1 Trichechus manatus latirostris
TATTTAAAACTGACAAGAAAAAAACTGAAAAAAAAAAAAAAAAAAAAAAAAACCAAAAAACAGACTATGGGGGGATTGACAATATTGGGAATCAAAGTGCAATGTATCTGGGTGCTGTGTTAAATAAACCTCATCAAGGAGGGGTGTTTGAGCAGATGAGGAAATTAGCCATTTGAGAAACAAGGCTTTCAGGCAGAGGGAACAGTCAGGGTGAAGGCATGTTTGTGATACAAGAGGTTGGGTAGAGTGAGCAAGGCCCAAGAGGAATAAGAGATATGATGGGGAAGGGGGTGGATAGGATTAGATCATGTGGAGGCTTGTAGATTCTCATGAAGACTAGTTTTTATACTAGCATCCCCGCAAGAAGTTTCACACTCTGAGAAGAGGATTATCATTTTCTGACTTGTGTTTTACAAGGATCTCAGTATCTGTTGTTTTGAGGATAGATGGGGGAGAGGGCAGGGCAAGGCAAGCACGGAAGTGATGAAACCAGTTAGAAGGCCATTGCAGCAATCCAGGTGACAGATGATGGTGGCTCAGACCTAGATGGTGGTAGTGGTGAGAAGTGGTCAGATTCATGACATACTTTTAAGTTAGAGTCAGTGGGATTTTCTAATGGATTGGGGTGAACCTTCTCTAAAAGCTTTTGAATTGGTACTACATTTAATTTTTTTGACATGTGAGTATAGTTTTAGCGAAAGCTTGTATAGATTTTAAAATTATTTCAAAATCAGTTATGAGATTTCATGTGATGATAAACTACTATACATTTAATTTTTTATAATAGAGAAAGGCTGTATCTTCAATAGTCTTATCCATAAGGTAGCATCCAAATATTCACCTTCCTGTGACTATTTTAAAATGCCTGAAGTGTTTAAAAATATGCATCGGTGACAATAGCAAATTGATTTTATTTAGTATAAAATCTATAAACTATTAAGAAATGAAAAATAAAACTAGGAACATTTTGTAAAACATCAGATTCCAGATACTGGGATTGAACTCAGTATGCCCAATGAGGGTACTGAAAATACTAGATTCAGCTCCAAATTCTGCCCTGACCATTTAATTTAGGTCATCTCTTTTACATCTTCACGTAAGAGAAGTTATTTCTTATATCAAATTCTTTTTTCTAGAAGGAGGAAGTGCTAAAATCAAAACCCGAGTTTCTACTTCAGTTACTCTTCCACTTAAACTTTATGGGGCACTTCAGTTCCTTTGCAGTGGTCATTGTTTGGTACAAGAATAGGAAAAACTTTTCTACTCTCAGAGCCCTGTAGAATTTTTCAAAAATAGAGGTTTGAAGAGGTAAAGTTGTTTATTCTCCTTGGCCCTCTCTCCTCTTTTTTTTCAATATGTCCCCTGCCCCCACCTTTATATGTATTGGAAAACAGTTACTAGGTGTAACCATTCCGTTACTCTTTGGAACCATTTGTGTATGTTTCTTCGTGTTTACTTAGATTTTATTTTGCCATTCTATCACTGATGGTTTTAATAATGGTCAAGTCTTAAGACTTCAGTATGTGGTACTTCGAGCTTTTAGTGTTGGAATGATTAGAAGAACAGAAACAAAAATAAGGACTGGGGAACTAACAAGTAGGCACAAATTCAAGGAATTCATTACTAGCTAGCTAAAATCTTCAAGAAGTTGGCTATGGAAGTAGATGAAGTGATTATTATGGCAACTGCTTGTTACATTACTGCTTGCTTTGTCAAATTACTTAGCGAATGGGGTAGTTAATTATCTTGCAAGCTATTTGAAATGCTTGAAAATAAGCCCTTTGTAATTAGCTAACAGTACCCATTTGTTCACTTTGTTATGTTAAAACTTGTAGTTTAGAGTTTAAAAAATTACTTTGGACATATACCACAGTAAAAATAAATCCGATGGTTATGAATATATTTTTGTTGTATCAAGACCTAGGACTGTAAGCATTTTTTATTGTGTTTGGCAAATGCATCAGGCCATCTAGTAGTTTCATTTTTTTCTCGATGTCCTCACTCACTTTGTGTGAATCCAGGTGTGATACCAGACAAGATATCAAGTCTGAAGATATTCACTTAACTTTAGACTCTTAACTTGATTAAATAAACACATTTGTGACGTGACCTGAGCACTGTGTTGGTCCAAGATAAGTCAATATTTTTCGCTTGTAAGTCAACTGTTTTTATTCTTAAGTTGGGTTTTGTCAATTTTTATTTGTTAATTATTACAAATGATATTGTAACATTTCCAATGGTAAAGTTTTCAATTGTAATATTTCGAGTTTGAGAAACAATTTAATTAGAATTTTTGGGCATGTAATCATTTTGTTATTTTGGGCTAAATCTAGATTTATGTTCATGTGCAATACTTTTTTTCAGTTGCCTTAACATATTACTTATATTGCATATGTAAGAGAAGATGACACTATGACTTTTTAAAAGAATGTATTTTCTGTTGTTAGCTTTTTAGTTGGAGAAGGAGCCTACAGATGGGCAGTAGATCATGGAATACCCCCTTGCCCTCCTAACATCATGACTACAAGTAAGTAAAAACTTAAAAAAAATTAAACTGTGTGAGTATGTATACCTGAAAGTGTTAAGTTGCTTTTCTTATGACCCAAGTAGTACAGAAGTCTTAAGGAAGAAAGTATATATGTTGAAATATGTATATTTAAAAGATACATGAAAAGCTGTTTGATTTTAGCCACCTTATATTCTTGAGGTGCCTGCAGCCCCATTATTTTCTCAAGTTTTTATAAAAGTGTTACAAAGAATTTCCTTTTAGGTTACTTAAAATAATTACTGATAAAACCATAACACCACTTCCCAAAGAAAGAGACAGAGAAAACAGGTTAATATTTAACTGTCCTTGAGCTGAGGAAAGGCTTTTCGAAGTACAAGTGTAAAGGAAGGAAAAACAAAGGTATGACTACATAAGAGTTAAAACTGAGAAACGGTTGTCACAATATGACCAAGGGATATATATCCTTAATCTACGAAGAGGTTTACCAAATTAAAGAAACACGCAAATACAGGTAATACCCTCATAGAAAAATGTGCAAAAGTCATAAATAGACAGTGTAATGTAACTAATAGAGAATTTCAAGTTAAAATGAGTACATGTTAAATTTTTTCCTTCTCAGTTTGTGAAAGAGCTAAAAAATATTACTGCCGTTAAGTGTGTGGTGAAAAGAACATAATACATTGAAGACACAATTGTAAGTTGACAGTGATAAAAAATTTTTGTAGATGGGTGCTCAGTGAGCATTATTAAGAAAATAAAAAAATTGGGGGGAAAAAAAAAACTGTGTCCAACACAGAAGTGGGTAAATAAATTATATTCTTTAAATGAAACTTTCTAAATCAACTGGAACTTGTTATGAGGACTAACACCTGTTAAAGGTTAAATCTAATAATGAT
>NW_004443978.1:16220243-16259556 GCF_000243295.1 Trichechus manatus latirostris
ACTTGCAAATATTAGCTCTAAATATTTCAAATATGCTAGTTATAGCTCAATTTTCAATGTTAGGAAAATTTTATAAATACATTGATGAGTTAAAAGAACATAAATGGATGAATGCAAGATGGCACTGTAAGCAGCTGCACATCTCATTCCCTCAAAACAAAAATAGAAAAAATGACCAAAAATAGGTCAATTTATGGTCTTAGCACTTAGGAAACCAGTCAAAGAGTTACAGCATCTATGTGAACACAGAATTGAGAAAAAACCTGCTCTCAAAAGGATAAAAAAAAGTATATATATTATCATATAATTTTAAAAAAGAAATTATAGTGACATATTTATGCATAAAAAGATAAGGAAATATTAATAACATGCTACTTGTGTCTTAAATTAAAATTTTATTTTTATCAAAGTAGCCTATGAATGTAATTTAAATAGTCAAATGAAAAAATGGAGAGTCATTAATTTCAAGGAAATCAAATTGTATGAGAAAAGAAATGATTATATTTTATAGCAAGTACATAATATGGCACAGCTCTTAATAATATTATATTCACAATAATGGAAACAGTGAATATTAATGTAACTGAAAGTTGTAATAAAGGATGATTAGAGCGAAGAGAAATCTGTGTTTGGCAGGGAAGAAGGGAGTCTACAGTACTAAATTTTCATAGTCCCCATCACTAATTCTGCCTTCCAGCCTTCCAGTGGAACTTGTTTTAGAGTTCTTATATAGCACAAACAAATCAGGCATTCTGCCAGTTCTTTTTTTTTTTTCCCCTTGGAGACGTGCCACCTGGAACGTTCTGCCTCGTCAGGTCTAGAATGCATGGTTGTCATCTCTGGACTTTACCTCACCAACATTTTGGGATTCGCTTTGTCTTTTTCCTGTATTGGAGCCTCTGCTTCTTGGATCTCATGTGCTTTTCGTTCTTGTTTTACCTCTCCATTTGAAGCTAGAAATCAAAAGCTCTTAGGCTTTTGAAGAAAATGCTCTCTTATCTTCTGCTTTCCAGTCTTGCTTTTATGCAATTCCTTGTCATTTTGCTTCCCAGTTCTTTGCGGTATATTCCCCCCACCCCGCCCCACCCCCTTTGGAAGAATGTTGTTTTTTTTTTTAAATAGTATTTTATTGAGTTTTTGGTGAAAGTTTACACAGCAACTTAGGTTCCCATTTGACAGTTTCCATACACATTGTTCAGTGGAATTAGTTACATTTATCTCAATGTGTCAACATTCTCTTTAATTGTATTCAGTTTGTTCCCTTTCCAGTACTCTAGTTTCCCTATCCATTTTTCCTTTTGAGTAATTGCTGACCTTTTGGTCTCATACTGATGGTTTTGAAGAAGGACATTGATTTTATGAGTACTATCCTTTATTTTATGTGCCACTCCGCTGTTTCGCTAAAAGTTGATCTCAGGAGATAGGTTTGGTTTTAGATTTAAAGAGTATCTCGGGGCAGTAGTCTCAGGGAGTGCTCTGTTGTCTACTTTACCAGTTTGTCTGGCTTTTTATTTTGTTTCTTAGTAAGAATTTGAGTTCTGTTCCATATTTTTCTCCCATTCTATCTGGGACCAATTATTGTGACCCCAGTCAGAACAGTCAGTGGTGGTAGCCAGGCACCATCTAGTTCTTCAGGTCTCAGGGCAGATGAAGTTGTAGCTCGTGTAGACTTGTTTCTTTTCTGCACTTTTGGTTACCTTCTTACTGTTTCATTCCTGGTGAGTAGAGACCCATAGTTGTGTCTTAGGTGGCTACTCGCAAGCTTTTAAGACCCCAGATGCTACCCATGTCACTAGGATGCAGATCATGATTTTTGTGAACTGTGTTATACCAGTTGACTGAGTTGCCAATGAGACTATGGTGCTAAGCCTGGAAGAAAATTCTTAATTCCTGTGTTTTGATTATCACAATGAAGCTCCCTGGGATGGGTCCTTTTTTATTCATTCTGCTGTGTATTCATTGGACCCTTTCAATCTGTAATTTCCTATGCTTCAGTTTTTGGTGTTTTCTCCATTCTATTTTTCTAATTTCTATTAATTAGAGATTGGATCTTTTGCTCTGATCTCTTGTATCTTTTTAAAAAACCGTGTTTTCTCCTTTTTCCCCTTTCTTTATTTTGGGTTACTTTCTGGGAAATTTCCTTAATTTTATCTTCCAAACTCTCTACTTTGCTGAATTTTAAATTTAATTTTCATATTTTTAATTTGTAGAACTCAATCTCTAATCAATACATTTTTTATGGTGTCCTTTTCTTATTTCATGAATGCAATATTTTTGCTTATGTCTCGTAGGATATTATGATTTAAAGTTTGTTCTTATCTACTTTTTCTGCTTCCTTTGTCTTTCTTTTCTTTTTTTCTGTTTGTTTTGGACCCTAATACCCTGGCGGTGCAGTGGTTAAGAGCTCAGCTGCCAACCAAAAGGTTGATGGTTCAAATCTACCAGCCACTCCTTGGAAACTGTATGGGACAGTTCTGCTCTGTTTACAGGGTCACTATGAGTCGGAATCCACTCGATGGCAACAGGTTTTTACTTGTTAGCATATTTCCTCAACTATCTTGTGGCCCTCTGCTGTTTTCATATTCATGAAAACATAAGTGGCATTTAAAAGATTTGTAAGGTTTTTGTGGGAGGGCAGGTCTGGCTGGCTTCATAGTGGGTGGTGAGATCAGATTTTTTTGTTGGAGAAACACCCAGGCATTCCCCAACAAAACCAAATGTCTGTAGGTTTTCTTTTCTCAGAAATCTTCTCAACTGCTGGGAGAGTAATAACCAGTATCCTGGTTCCATAACAAGGAAAGGGCTGGAGGTCTCACTTTTTCTTTTTCAGGCTTACATAAACCACCTTTAGTAGACCTCCTGATACCTGCCTTAGCCGTGGTTGATGTCTACTAATATGGGGCCCATCTGGCTCAGCCTGTCCATATAGTAAACTTCAAGTTTTCTGCATGCATGAGGAGAGGATTTGGACATCTAGATGTTCATTATTGACAGGTTCTGCCACTCCCCTGTTTTTAGTTCCAGTCTGGCTGTTGGAGATACCAGGTGCAATTTATTCTGACATCTTCTAATATTTGGCAGAAATTAGTTTACTTTGGTAGACGTTAGTTAGCTTTGTGTTGTCTTGGTTGCCATAGACATTGGGGTTCATCTTCTTCTACTCAACCAGTTACTATTTGTCCATCTACTTTCTATTTTGTAAAGTTGTATTGATATTGTTCTCTTCATCTTCATCCCTTCTTTGAATTCCTCGTATATTGAAATCTTTGTTTCTCCTTAAATTTCTTGAAGGACGGTTTTAGTAAGGCGTGGAGATAAACTCAAGTGTTTAGTCTGCCACTTTTACTTTGGAACATTTATATAAAAAGATGTCATAAAATGGCTATTACTAGATTTTGCAGGCTGAAAAAGATATTTTTGACTATACATTGGGATTTTTTGTTTGTGATAGGAAAATCATAATTTACCATAGATTTTGTACAACTTATATAACCAGCAAGAAATGTGTTCTGTATTAATAAGGTTTTTGAAAGTTAAGTGATATATATATCTGATTTCTGTAAAAAGAATGATAGTGACCTATGGTGAACTTAAAAGGAGAAATTAGATTTATTATTTTGATTAAAAAAATGAAGAAAGAAAGCAGAATAACCTTGATACCAAAGCTAGACAAAGACACTACAAAAAAAGAAAATTACAGACCAGTATCTCTCATGAATATAGAGGCAAAAATTCTGAACAAAATTCTAGCCAATATAATTCAGCATCATATCAAAAAATAATACACCACAACCAAGTGGGATTCATACCAGGTATGCAAGGATGGTTCAACATTAGAAAATCAATCAGCTTAATCCAGCACATAAATAAAATAAAAGAATCATATGATCATTTCAATTGACACAGAAAAGACATTTGATAAAGTCCAAAACTCATTTCTGATAACAACTCTCAATAAAATAGGTATAGAAAGGAAATTCCTCAGCATAATAAAGGGCATCTATACAAAACCAACAGCCAACATTCTCAATGGAGAGAGGCTGAAAGCATTTCCCTTAAGAAGGGAACAAGACAAGGATGCCCTTTATCACCACTCCTGTTTAACATTGTGCTGGAAGTCCTAGCTAGAGCAATAAGGCAAGAAAAATAAATGAAGGGCATCCAAGTTGGAAAGGAGAAAGTAAAACTATCCCTGTTTGCAGATGATACGATCCTGTACCTAGAGAACTCCAAACATTCCACAAGAAAACTGCTGGAACTAATAGAAAGATTCAGCAGAGTAGTAGGATACAAGATAAACATACAAAAGTCAGTTGGATTCCTATACACTAAAAAAGAGAACTTCAAAAAGGAAATAAGGAAAATAATACCATTTATAATAGCCTCTAAAAAGATAAAATACTTAGGAACAAGTCTAACCAATGATGTGAAAGACCCATACAAAGAAAACTACAAACCACTACTGCAAGAAACCAAAAGAGACCTACACAAATGGAAAAACATACGATGCTCATGGATAGGAAGACTCAACATTGTGAACATGTCAATCTTACCCAAAGCGATCCACAGATATAAAACAATCTCGATCCAGATACCAACGAGATTCTTTAATAAGGTAGAAAAACTAATCACCAACTTTATATGGAAAGGGAAGAGACCCTGGATAAGCAAAGCATTATTGAAGCCTCATACTACCTGATCTCAAAACCTACTATACAGCCATGGTAGTCATAACAGCATAGTACTAGTACATCGACAGACACATAGACCAATGGAACAGAATCGAGAACCTAGATGTAATTGCATCCATCTGTGGTCAGCTGATCTTTGACAAAGGACCAAAATCCATTAAATGGAGGAAAAGACAGTCTTTTTAGCAAATGGTACTGGCAAAACTGGATGTCTATCTGTAAAAAAATGAAACAGGACCCTTACTTCATACCATACACAAAAACTAACTCAAAATAGATTAGAACCTAAATATAAAACCTAAAATGATCAAGATCATGGAAGAAAAAATAAGGACGATGCTCGGGACCCTAATACATGGCATAAGAGAATACAAACCGTGCACGAACACCAGAAGATAAACTAGATAACTAGGAGCTCCTAAAAATTAAATGCTTAGGCTCATCGAAATTCTTCACTGAAAGAGTAAAAAGAGAACCTACAGACTGGGGAAGAAAAAATTTTGGCTACTACATATCTGACAAAGGTCTAATCTCTAAAATCTGTAGAATACTTCAACACATCAACAACAAAGGCAGACAGTTCAGTTAAAAAATGGGCAAATGATATGAACAAAATACTTTAATAAAGAAGTCATTCAGGCGGCTAACAGACACATGAGGAAATGCTTGCTATCATTAGCCGTTAGAAATGCAAATCAAAAGTACAATGAGATACAGTCTTACCTCGACATTACTGGCACGAATCAAAAAAACAGAAAATAACAAATGTTGGAGAGGTTGTGAGGAGATTGGAACTCTTATACACTGCTGGTGAAAATGTAAAATGGTACAACCACTATGGAAAACGCCTCCTTAAAAATGTAAAAATAGAAATACTGTATGATCCAGCAATCCCACTCCTAGGAATATAGCCTAGAGAAGTAAGAGCCATCACACAAATAAACATATGCACACCCATGTTCACTGCAGCATCATTCACAATAGCAAAAAGATGGAAACAACCAAAATACCCATCAACAGAATAGATAAACAGATTATGGCACATACACAGGATGGAATACTACACAATGATAAAGAATGATGCTGAATCCTCGAAATATGTCACAACATGGGTGAATCGAGAGGGCATTATGCTCTGTGAAATAAGTCAGTCACAAAAGGACAGATATGGTATGAGACCATAATTATAAAACCCGTGAAAAGATTTGCACACAGAAAAAAAACAATCTTTGATGATTACAAGAGAGAGGAAGGTTGGAGAGAGGAAATCACTAACTAGATAGTAGACAAGTGTTAACTTTGGTGAAGGGAAAGACAACACACAATATTAGGGGAAGTTAGCAAAACTTGACCAAGGCAAAGCCATAGAATCTTGTTAGGTGCCGTCGAGTTGGTTCTGACTCATAGTGACCCTGTGTACAAGAGAAGGAAACACTGCCCAGTCCTGTACCATCCTCATGATCATTGTTATGCTTAAGCCCATTGTTGCAGCTACTGTGTTAATTCATCTTGTTGAGGGTCGTCTTCTTTTTCACTGACCCTCTACCAGGCATGATGTCTTTCTCCAGGGACTGGTCCCTCCTGATAACATGTCCAAAGTATGTGAGACGAACTCTCACCATCCTCGCTTCTAAGGAGCATTCTGGCTGTACTTCTTCCAAGACAAATCTGTTCGTTTTTTTGGTAGTCCATGGTATATTCAGTATTCTTCACCAACACTATAATTCAAAGGTGTCAGTTCTTCTTTGATCTTCCTTATTCATTGTCCAGCTTTTGCATGCATATGAGGTGATTGAAAATACCATGGCTTGGTTCAGGCACACCTTAGCCTTTAAAAGTGACATCTTTGTTTCTTAACCCTTGAAAGAGGTCTTTTGCCGCAGATTTGCCGAATGCAGTGAGTCGTTTGACTTCTTAACTGGTGCTTCCATCGGTGTTGATTGTGGATCCAAGTAAAATGAAATCTTTGACAACTTCAATATTTTCTCCATTTATTATGATATTGCTTATTGGTCCATCTGTGAGGATTTTTCTTTTCTTTGTTGAGGTGTAATCCATACTAAAGGCTGTAGTCTTTGATCTTCATCAGTAAGTGCTTCAAGTCCTCTTCATTTTCAGCAAACAAGGTTGTGTCCTTTGCATATCGCAGGTTGTTAATGAGTCTTCCTCCAGTCCCAAAGCCGCGTTCTTCATATAGTCCAGCATCTCGGATTATTTGCTCAGCATACAGATTGAATAAGTATGGTGAAAGATACAACTTTGACACACACCTTTCTTGGCTTTAACCCATGCAGTATCCACTTGTTCTGTTCAAACGACTGCCTTTGAACACATCCAGACGCCTTGAGGGACTGAGTTACTGGAGCCATGGGCTGGGGACCATAGTCTCGGGGGACATCTAGGTTAATTGGCATTAACATAGCCCATGACGAAAGTGTTCTACACCCTGCTTTGATGAGTAGTATCTGGGTTCTTAAAAGCTTGCGAGCAGCCATCTAAAATACATCTGTTGGTCCCATGACGTTCTGAGCAAAGAAGAATGAAGAAAACCAAAGACACAAGGAAAATATTAGTCCAAAGGACTAATGGACCACATGAACCGCAGCCTCCACCAATCTGAGCCCAGAAGTACTAGATGATGGCTGGCTATTTCCATTAAAGGCTCTGCCAGGGATCACAATAGAGGGTCCCGGACAGAGTACGAGAAAAATGTAGAACAAAATTCAGATTCACTAAACAAGACCAGACTTACTGGTCTGACAGAGACTGTAGAGGAACCCCCAGGACTATGGCCCTTGGATGCCCTTCTAACTTAGAAATGAAGCCGCTCGGGAAGTTTACCCTTCAGCCAAAAATTAGACAGGCCTATAAAACAAACAATAACACGTGAGGAAAGTGCTTCTTACTTTAATCAAGTATAGGAGACCAAATAGGCAACACCTACCCAAAAGCAAAGACAAGAAGGCATTAAGGGACAGGAAAACTGGATGAATGGCTATGGGGAACCTATGGTGTAACAGGAAAGGGGGAGAGTGCTGACACATTGCTGTTATTGCAACCAGTGTCACAAAATAATCTGTGTATAAATTTTTGAATGAGAAACAAGTTTGCATTGTAAACTTTCACCTAAAGCACAATAAAATTAAAAAAAAAAATGAAAAGAAAATCTCATCTTACATCAGGCCTCTTGCCTAATCTTCAGTAAAAAATTATATTACATGTCAGTGCTGGCTAGTATATATGCTTTATATTAAATTACCTTTTTGGGAGGCATACTTTGTAGGGTCTCCCCCTCCCCCATAATGTCCCTTAGAATCCTCTTCTCAGGCATATTCTAAAATGTCTCATCCTAAAAGAATTTCTTAAAGTTTCAATGTTTTCACATGTTTAATGTTTCTTCCCTGCACGTAGATACGAACTTCTATCTGACATCATTTCTTTCAGCCTGGGAATTCCTTTAACATTTCTAATAGTGTGGTTGTGCTGGTGAAAAATTCTTCCAGTTTTCGTTATCTGAAAAATTTTTGTATTTTTTGCTAGATATATAGACTTCTAGGGTGACAGATTTTTTTGTTTGTTTAGCACTGTAAAGATGCCATTACTTTGTATTCCAGACGCCATTGTTCCTGATGGGAAGTCAGCCATTATTCTTATCATTGCTTTTCTGAATGTTATATTATCTTATTTTCCTCGAGTGCTTTTAAGATTTCTTCTTTATCTTTGATTTTCAGCAGTTTGACCATGATAGTACTAGGTGTGGTTTTCCTTGTGCCCAGTTTTTGTTGTGCTTGCTGAATCTGTATGTTAAAATTTGCTTCTTGGATTCCTAATATGCTTCTTGGACTCCAGTTATACCTGTGTTAAAATATACTGTCTCATATGTAATTGAGGCTTTCTTTTTTTAAATCTTTTTATTCTCTCTGTGCTTTAGTTTGTATAATTTCTGTTGACTTGTCTTGAAGTTCTCTGACCTTTTCTCCATTGTCCAATTTGATATTAGTCATGTGAAATGATTTTTTTAAAAGTTAAGATATTGTTTTCAGTTCTAAGATTTCAATTTGGTTCTTTGTTCTTTTTTTAGTTTTCATATCTCTTGCAATTCTCCACATCTTCACCTGTTAACACCACATTAACATATTTATCATTTTTATTTTAAAAACCTTATTGCTAATTCTGAAACTTAGGTCTTGTGTGGGTCAACTTCTGTTAGTAGATTTTCCTTCCTTGACTGTGGATCACATTTTCCTGTTTTATTGCATGTCTAATATATTTTTTAATTATAAACTAGACATTGTGGATGGTAAATTTTAGAGACTTTTATAGATTCTGTTATTTTCTTTTAAAGAACATTGAGTTCTGTTCTAGCATGTAATGAAATTACTTGTGAATCACCTTGATTTTGTTACAGCTTGGTTTTAGGCTTTCTTAAAGTTGGTCTATTTCAGTTTTGCTCTTAGTTCTACAGTTGTTTCTTTAGTATTAGCTTGTGGGGTCTTTAGTCCTAAAATTTGGCCTTTCTGGAGTTTTAATGGAAAGCCTCAAACTTTAAACTCTCTCTTTGCTACAGTGGGCAATTACCAAAATCTCCATTAGCCTTTCAGCTATTGTTTCCTTACTAAACTTTGTGGAATCATACATCCTGCATGAGTAGTTAAGGGCACATCCAAGGATGTGAGGGGATACTGGGGCACCCCTTTCTGTAGCTTCCTCATTACTAGGATTCTTTCCTCAATTTCCAGCTAACGTAGTAGCCCTGGAGCCCTGGTGGCACAGTGGTTAAGAGTTCAGCTGCTAACCAAAAGGTTGGCAGTTCAAATCCACCACCTGCTGTTTGGAAATCCTATGGGGCAGTTCTACTGTGTCATATATGATCGCTATGAGTCGCAGTCGACTCGACAGCAACAGGTTTGGTTTTTTTGGCTTGATATAGTAGCCCCAATCTCCTGCACCTTAGGCTACTAAGACTGTGGTTTCTGCTTAAACTCTATTGACTATACATCTCATAGACGGGGAAGTCCTTCATGGGAAAGGCTGTATGAAATACACCCAGTATATTTCCCTTCTTTCAGTGGTCAAATCCCCTCTTATTTCTGCCAGGTTTTGGTCACTGTCCTTCAAATAGTTTTTATTTTAGTTCTGTCCAGAGTTTATAATTGTTATTGGTCTGTGGGTTAATCTGACTTAAGCTAATTCTTCATTACCAGGAGCTGGAATGTGTGATCTGTAAATTTATACTTTTAGATTACAAATCTTACATTATAAAAGAGAATTCATAATTTAAGCATCATATTTATTACTTTTTAATTGTGTGGTACAGAAGTATGTTATCTTTTTAAGAATTGAAATATTCCAAGTAAATCTAAACATCCTCTTCACTTCCTTTGCCATCCCAGGCTCTCCTGTCCATTCTGGTAACCACAGTTCTGAGTTTGATTTGCTCCTTTCTGTTTTTGTGCTTTTTTATACATGCACTGTGTACCCACACCAATGCTAACAAGTGGTATTATTCTTTTTGTAAGTTTTTAGATAAATAATATCATAGTAAATAGTATTGTTAGTACTTTTTGTCAGTTAGCAAAATGTATTTTGAAATATGTCCATGTTGATACATGTAGATCAATTGATTTTTTTTTTTTAACTGCTGAGTAGCACTTTACCATACACTGTTTTTTTTTATTGATGGACATTTAGTTTGTTCCTAGGCTTTGCCATTAACACTGATGATTCCATGAATGTTCCTGTACACGTCTCCTTATACATATGTGTGTTTTCAGAGTAGATTAGTTAGAAGTAGAATTGCTGACACATAGAGAATAGGATGTGCGTTTGCCATTTTGCTGGCCATTACCAGATTTCCCTCCTAAGAGGTTTCCTGTCTGTCTACTTTTGATAAAAGGAGCCCTGGTGACGCAGTGGTTAAGTGCTCAACTGCTATCTGGAAGATTGTTGGTTTGAACCCACCAGCCTCTCTGCAGGAGAAAGATGTGGAAGTCTGCTCTCATAAAGATTTACAGCCTTAGAAACCCTATGGGGCAGTTCTGCTGTGTCGTGTAGGGTCGCTATGAGTTGGAATTGACTTGATGGCAACAGGTCTGGTTTTTGAACTTTTGATAAATCTAACTGTGTCGAGTCACTGCTGTTAATGACCACATAGTGACTGAGAGCATTCATCTTTAGAGCCATGTACCCTTGTGTGACCATGGGTTTGCTACCTCCAAGAAACTTTCCTCATGGAGATGTTGTGATTACTTGAAACAATGTATAAATCTGTTAATATCATTCTCACTATTATATTGATCATTTGCATTGACTGGTAAAATAATATTAGTGATTGATCCTCTCTGATGTTAGGTGTAATCATTAGAGCAATGATTCTCAACCTTGGCTGCACATTAGAAGCACTGGGGAGCTTTGGAAAATTCTGAAGGGGTGGCCATACCGTAAACTAATTGAATCAGAAACTGTATAGCTGGGACCGTAGTATACACAGTTTTTAAAGTTTTGTAGGCAATTTGAATGTATGGCCAATGTGGAGACCATCTAAGGTAGAGCTTGTACATCCTTTTGAGTTTTTCCAGAAGGTTTGTTAAAGTTAAAATTGAAAGTAATTTTATTGTCCCTTGGGAAAGGACTACCATAGTTTGTGCAAAAAAGTTACCGCCATTTTTTAAATTTTCAGCTGTTTTATGCTTTGATTGGACCTGAGGTATACATTTTTAAATTAAGTGAACTATAGATTATGAACGTTTTATCCTATCCTATCAACTCGTGAGCGTGGCTCTGCTGGTTAGATTGTGTTCTTACATATTTTCTGCCTTTGAGTAGGCTACTTTAGAAGAGAAGATGATTGAGATAAAACATATTTTATGTACTAATTGTAGAGTTTATCATGGTTGGTATGGTGATATATCAGCACTTAATTTCACTTTTTCATATGCCCACTTATGTTTTTAAAAATATTTATTTTGAGATAAGGGTAGATTCATATGTAGTTGTTAGAAATAATACAGAGATCTCATGTACTTTTTACCCAGTTTCCTCCAAAGGTTACATCTTGCAAAACTCTACTATAATATCACAACCAGGGTATTGACAATGAGTACAGTCAGGATACAAAACTTTTCTATCAGCACCATGATTTCTCATTTTGCCCTTTTTTGGCCACACTCACTGCCATCCCATCTCCACACCTTCCTTAACCCCTATTCTTTTGTATAATTTTGTCATTTCAAGAATGTTACATAAATGGTATCATACAATATGTAACCTTTTGGGCTTGTCCTTTTTCACTCAGCATAATTTTCTGTGGATTCATCTAAGTAGTTGTGTTCATCTATAGCTTGTTCCTTTTTATTGCTGAGTAGTATTCCATAGTATGGATATACCACAGTTTGTTTAACCATTTACCTGTTGAAAGACATCTTTGTGTCCAGTTTTTTTGCTGTTATGAATAAAGCTGTGTAACATTTTTTTTTAATCCAAAGCTTTTATTTTCTTTATTGTGCTTTAGATGAAGATTTACAGAGCAGATTGGTTTCTCATTAAACAATTAATACACATACAGTTTTGTAACATTGGTTACCAACCGCACGATGTGTCAACACTCTCCTCTCCCTGACCTTGGGTGCCCCATTTCCATTTGTCCAGCCTTCCTCTCCCCTCCTACCTTCTCGTCCTTCTGCCTGGGCTAGTGTGCCCAGTTAGTCTTGTGTACGTGGTTGAGCTACGTGTATTTTTGTTTGTTTTATGGGCCTAATGAACCTCAGGAGTGACTTCAGTACTAAGTTAAAACGGTGTCCAAAGGCCATGCTCTCAGGTTTCTCCAGTCTCTGTCACACCAGTAAGTCTGGTCATTTTTGTGAGTTAGAATTGTGTCCTACATTTTTCTCCAGCTCTGTCCTGGAACTTCTGTTGTGATCCCTGTCAGCGCAGTTGGTGGTGATAGCCGGGCACCATCTAGTTGTGCTGGATTCAGTCTGGTGGAGGCTGTGGGAGTTTTGGTCCATTAGTCCTTTGGACTAATCTTTCCCTTGTATCTTTGGTTTTCTTCGTTTTCCCTTGCTCCAGATAGGGTGGGACCACTGGAGTGTCTTAGATGGCTGCTCATGAGCTTTTAAGACCCCAGACACTACTCACCAAAGTGGGATGTAGATCATTTTCTTTATAAACTAAGTTATGCCAGTTGAGCTAGGTGTCCCCTGAGACTATGGTCTTTAGCCCTCAGCCCAGTAATTCGGTCCCTCAGGGAATTTAGATGTGTCTATGAAGCTTTTATGACTTTCCCTTGGTCAAGTCATGCTGACTTCTCCAGTATTGTGTACTGTCTTACCCTTCACCAAAGTTATCACTTATCTACTATCTAGTTAGTGTTTTTCCCTCCCCACCCTTTCCCTCCCTCATAACCATCAAAGGTTGTTTCTTTCTGTGCGCAGACCTTTTTGTGAGTTTTTATAATAGTGGTCTTATATGGTATTTGTCCTTTTGTGATTGACTTATTTTACTAAGCATAATACCCTCCAGATTTATCCATGATGTGAGACATTTCACAGATTTATCACTGTTCTATATCGTTGTATAGTATTCCACTGTGTGTATGTATGATAGTTTTTTTATCCATTCATCTGTCGATAGGCACTTAGATTGTTTTCATCTTTTTACTATTGTGAATAATGCTGCAGTGAACATGGGTGTGCATATGTCTATTTGTGTGATGGCTTTTATTTCTCTAGGATATATTCCTAGGAGTGGGATTGCTAGATCATATGGTATTTCTATTTCTAGCTTTTTAAGGAAGCACCATATCGTTTTCCAAAATGATTGTACCATTTTGCATTCCCATCAGCAGTGCATAAGAGTTCTCATCTCCCCGAAGCCTCTCCAACATTTGTTATTTTCTATTTTTTTGATCCATGCCAGTAATGTTGGGGTGAGATGGTATCTCATTGTAGTTTTGATTTGCATTTCTCTAATGGCTAGTGATCGAGAGCATTTCCTCATGTGTCTGTTGGCTGCTTGAATGTCTTCTTTGGTGAAGTGTCTGTTTATATCCTTTGCCCATTTTTAAATTGGATTGTTTGCCTTTTTGTTGTAGAGGTGTCACATTTTCCTTTAGATTTTAGAGATTAGACCTTTGTCGGATTTGTCATAGCCAAAATTTTTTTCCCAGTCTGTAGATTCTCTTGTTATTTGTTTGATAAAGTCTTTTTATGAGCATAAGTGTTTAATATTTAGAAGATCCCAGTTATCTAGCTCATCTTCTGGTGTTTGTGTTTTGTTAGTTATGGTTTGTATCCTATTTATATCATGTATTAGGGCCTCTAGTGATGACCCTATTTTTTCTTCTATGATCTTTGTAGTTTTTGGTTTTGTATTTAGGTCTTTGATCCATTTTGAATTAGTTTTTGTGTATGGTGTGAGGTATGGGCCCTGTTTCGTTTTTTTACAGATGAACATCCAGTTTTGTCAGCACCATTTGTTAAAAAGACTGTTGTTTCCCCCCTTTCCTGGACTTTGGGCCTTTGTTGAAGATCAGGTGACCTTAGGTGGATGGATTTACATCTGGGTTCTCAGTTCTGTTCCATTGGTCAATGTGTCTGTCATTGTACCAGTACCAGACCGTTTCGACTACTGTAGCTGTGTATAGTAGGTTCTGACGTCAGGTAGTGCGAATCTTCCTAATTTATTCTTCTTCAGTAGTGCTTTACTTATCCAGGGCCTCTTTCCTTTCTACATAAAGTTAATGATTAGTTTTTCCATCTTGTGAAAGAATGCTGTTTTGGTATTTGGATCAGGAGTGCCTTGTGTTTGTAGATTGCTTTGGGTAGAATTGACATTTTCACAATGTTCAATGTACCTATCCATGAGAATATGTTTTTCCATTTATGTAGGTCTCTTTTGGTTTCTTACAGTAGTGTTTTGTAGTTTTCTTTGTATAGGTCTTTTTACGTCCCTGGTTAGATTTATTCTTAAGTATTTTATTTTTTTAGGGGCTATTATAAACGACATTGCTTTTCTGATTTCCTCTTCATAGTTCTCTGCAAATAGGGATCATTTGACTTCTTCCTTACATTTGTGTACAGCTGTTTACTCCGTGAGATGAATGCTTAGGAGAACAGTTGCTGTGTCATGTGGCAGTTGCATGTTCTGTGTTTTCAGAAACTGCCAGACTGTTTTCTAGGTCAGCTGTACCATTTTACATTCCTACCAGAAATTTTTGAGGGATCCAGGTTTTGCATATCCATGCCAGTATTTGGTGTTGTCAGTGCTTTTTATTTCACTTGTTCTGATGAGTGTGTTGTTATATCTCATTATCGTATTAATTTGCACAGTGGTTAAGCACGTAGCTGCTAACCGAAAGGTCAGTGGTTTGAACCTTCCAGCTGCTGTGTGGCAGAAAGATGTGGCAGTCTGCTTCTTTAAAGATTACAGCCTTGGAAACCCTATGGGATAGTTCTACTCTGTCCTATAGGGTCGCTATGAGTTGGAATCAACTCTGTGTCAGTGTGGGTAATAGATAATGGTGTTGAAGTTCTTTTCACATACTTAAGATCTTCAACACCATTATCTATTTTCCATCTGTGATTTTTTTTTTTTTCAGTGAAGAGTCTGTTCATCTCTTTTGCCAATTTTCTTATTGGATTATTTTTTTGGCATTGAGTTGCAAGGTTTTTCTATATTCTAGATATGAATCATATATATATATATGTATACATATATACGTATATTCTAGATATGTGGTTTATAAATATTTTCTCTCAGTCTGTAGCTTGTCTTTTCATCTTTTAATAGAGTCTTTTGCAGAGGAAATGTTTTAATTATGATGAAATCCAATTAAATCAGTTTTTCCTTTTATGAGTTTTGTTTTTGGTGTCAAGCCTAAGAACTCTTTGCCTAGCTGTAGATCCTGAAGAATTTCTCAGGAAATGAGAAATTTTTTCTCTAAAACTTTTATTTACTGATGAAGATCAAAGACTACAGACTTAGTATGGATTACACTTCAACATAAAGAAAACAAAAATATCTCAGAACTGGACCAGTAAGCAACATCATGATAAATGGAGAAAAGATTGATGTCAAGGATTTCATTTTACTTGGATCCACAAGTAAAATGTGTCAGTTCTTCTTTGGTCTTCCTTATTCTTTTTCGAGCTTTCACATGCGTATGAGATGATTAAAATACCATGGCTTGGGAAAGGAGCATCTTAGTCTTCAAAGTGACATCTTAGCTTTTTAACACTTTAAAGAGGTCTTTTATAGCAGATTTGCTGGATGCAAGAGGTCGTTTGATTTCTTGACTGCTGCTTCTATGAGTGTTAATTGTGGATCTAAGTAAATTGAAATCCTTGACAACTTTGATATTTTTTTCTGTTTATCATAATATTGCTTATTGGTCCAGTTATGAGGATTTTTGTTTTCTTTACGTTGAGGTGCAATCCATACTGAAGGCTGTAATCTTTGATCTTCATTAGTAAGTGCTTCAAGTCCTCTTCACATTCTTCAAGGAAATACCTGCTTTATTTAAAAAAAAGATATTCCCTCTTCTTGTATTTTTTGGAGAAGATTCTGCAGAATTGGTATTAATTACTGTATTTTGCACAAATAACGTGTGTGTTCTGCTTTTGTTTACCAGCCCTCCCCCCCCACCCCGAGGTATTTTTGTAAGTGCACTATGCTAATTGTTTTACAGCAACATGTGGAAGAGGACTGGCATGGGGATGCTTATGAGGGTGCCTCACAGAAGGGGGAGGAAGATGTGGCTGGCAGACAGACAGAGGGCGTGCACTATTTGTGTAAAATTACAGTATTTTTTAAGTGTTTCGTAGGATTCTCTGATGAAACCATCTGTGTTTATATTATTTTGGGGCAGGTTTTTTTTGTTTGTTTTTGGGGGACAGGTTTTTAATTACAAATTCATTTTCTTTAATATTTATGGAGCTTCTCAAATTATTTCATATTAATGAGTTGTGGTGGTCTGTATTCTCTGAGGAATTGGTCCATTTCATCCAAGTTGCCAAATTTACGTATGTATAGTTTTTCATAATATTTCTTTATTATCCTTTAGATGTCTGCAGGTTCTGTAATGGTATCCCGTTTCATTCCTGATATGGGCAGTTTATGTCTGTTCTCGTTTTTTCTTTTCAGTCTTGCAAGAGCTTTGTCAATTGATACTTTCAAAGAATCAGCTCTTTACTTCTTTGCCTTTTCTCTATTGTTTTTCTGTTCTCAATTTTATTGACATTTGCCCTTATTATTTTCTTACTTCTTGCTTTGGGTTTTGTTTGCAGTTCTTTTCTGGGTTCTTGAGGTGGGAAGTGAGATTATTGATTTGAGACTTTACCTCTTTTCTGACATATACGTTCAGTGCTGTTAATTTCTCTCTCAGCACTGCTTTAAGTGTCTCACAGATTTTGACGCATTGCATTTTAATTTTTTTCAGTTTAATGCATTTTTAAATTTACCTTATGAATTCTTGTTTGACCCATGAATTATATAGAAGTAGATTTCTCCAAGAGTTTGGAGATTTTACTCTTATCTATTATTAATTTCCAGTTCAAATTAGTAAACAGCTTCTCAGGAATAGATTTTTTTTTTCACCAAATCCACCCTCCTCTCTTTTCTCCCCCCTCAGTCTGTGCTATGATCTAAGATAATCTTTCCTGCATGTGCTTGGTATTGAGATAGGAGATAGGAATGGACTTGCTTAGTTCCGGATCATCCTTAGAATGAGAGTATTAGTCCTTTCAATCCCCAGCTTATTATGAGGAATGTCTTCTATAAAACTCCCTAGCTTAAATGGGACCTGGGTCTTGACTTATGCCTCCCCTTGACATCATTTAACACCGCAAAGTTGACTTTAGTCCTCAGTTTACTCCCAGGTGTAGCTTGGCATTTCTTGTAAAGTTTTCAGTGTTTTTAAGGTGGTGTTTTTCATATTTTATCCATAATTTTGGGGGTTTTTTTCCTCAGTGGAACAATTACTCTGAATAACTTAGCCTGTCATTATTAGAAAACTTCGATAACGTCTTTAGTGTTATATTCCAGTTTGTGATTTCTGTTAGCAGCTAGATGTAACTGGTTGTTAAAATCTGAATATCAAAGTTTTAAATTTCAATTATATGTATATTTTATTTTTATAAGTTCTTTTGGTTCTTAAAGTTGGCTTGGTCCTTTTATTGTCTTTTTCTCCTTGGTCATATTTTCAATGTCTTCCTTTTATTTCTTATTTTAACTTATTTTCTATTCTGTATCTGATTATTCCAGTAACCGAGGTCTTTGTAGGTCAGATTCTGCTTTCTGATATTTGGCTGAATTTTATTCTTTTGTTCTTGGTGGTTTATTTCTCATGTGTTTTGCAACTTTTTCTTTAAAGCTATGAGCTCATGTTAATTGAAACCTTGAAATTCTTTAAAGTCTGGGTAAGTTGAGGTCTCTTTTTCCAGGGAGTATGAGTATTTGTGTTTGGAGGCTTTTTGAAGAACTACCACACCAAGATCACTTTTGGCTTTGTTTTTCTTTTTTAGGCCACACAGGTAATATGAATTCTCCTCTAAACTGTCTGAATGACCTTCTTGACCATGAATTTTCTAAGAAGACTTTCTCCCTTACATTTAGAGCCAAAACTGAGACTTGCAAGTTTACAGTTTGGGGTAGGGGGAGGTATGAAAGCTTTTTCCAGTTCTCCTTTTCACTAGGCATATCGCTCTTTGGGGTTCCTTCCTTTTAGTATGGATAATCTCCAATATGTTTTCCCATGCTGCACTGTCGCCAGGCTTCATCTTCTGTCCCCTATGCAGAGTCCTTCAAAGGCAAAGGAAGAGGTGACATGAATTAGCAGAAACCTCTGGGTAGCTTCTTCCTCAGGGCTTACTTGTCTTTCTGGATTTTACCTTTTAAAAAATTCTTTAGCCTTAGGTTATTTGTCTTATTCATCTACCACCTCAGTGTATATAGGAAAAAGAAAAAAAATTAACCCTTTATCCAACATTCTTAAGGATTTTGTCCTGGGAAGGCTCTTCAGGGTATCTAGTCTACCCTGTTGCTCTAATTCTTAAATGTTATTTTTAATGTTTCTTTTATAGGATTCAGTTTAGCTGCATTTAAAAGAAACAAGAGGAAACTAGAGCTGGCAGAAAGGGTGGAAACAGATTTCATTCAACTAAAGAAAAGAAGACAATCAAGTGAAAAGGTCAGGAAGTATTTGAAATATTAATAATTAATACATCATAATGGTATCTTTAATCTGTATTTAGATACATAAGCTTCTAGACCATTGTTACCCAGTAGAAATGTAATGCTTGCCACATATATACTTCTAAGCTTTCCGGCAGCTACTTTGAAAATAAATAAAAAGAAACAGATGAAATTAATTTTAATGTATTTTACTTAACCCACTGAATCCAAAATATTATTTCCACATGTAATCTATGAAAAAAATTAGTATTGAGCTATTTAACATTCTTTTTTTGTATTGTCTTTAAAAGCAGTATGCATTTTACACTTAGAGCAAGTATTTCATCTGTATTTAGATTCTTAAAATTAATAGTTGAAAACATAGATTTACATACTCAAATTATTCCAAACATACTTAAAATTTTCCGTTAATCGAACTATCTGTTTTATAATTAAAATTAAAAAAATTTAATGAAATTAAAAATTCAGCTTTTCACTTGCATTAGCTATGACGTTTTAAGTGCTCAATAGCTAGATGTGACTCATGACTGCTGTTTTAACTGTGCAGCTCTAGATGCTGATTTTTCATGTGACTACTCAGGGGTTATGGTATGTATGTAAGGAAATGTATATATTGGATTTATATTACATGTGTCTGTTCCCTGTTCTGACATTCTTTTTTTGCTTTCACACGTTAGTTTGCCATCATGAGTTCACGTGTAGCATTCCTTAGGTGTTTAGGGATGTAGAAAGAAGTTGAAAACCCCAGCATTCATGCTCAGCCTTATTATAACTTGGCACACAATTCATGATGAACATCTCAGATCATATGGGCATTTGATATACCTTGGTACCTCATTAATATTCTTTGATGATTAGTCCTTGTACCGTTGCTTATATAAAGTTTTATGCTTTCTGTCATAATTTTATATGGTTTACCCTTATGTAAATGCATAATAAATCATCTTTGATACTATTAGATATGTTCTCAGTCTCTTGCCACGTGAGACAGTTGATCAGTTTGATCCATGCTTTTTTATTTTTCTGCCACAGATAAGTAGCATTTTAGAGCCAAATGAATAAATTGATAAGTAAATCTCAGTGAAGGTAGAGAGTAGTATGGCTCTGTTTCTTGGGTTTCTGCATTCTATGTGATATTTGGATGAGCAGATTTAGGGATTTTTGTTATGTTTAAACAATTGTGATAATATTTGCTTACAGTGAACCATTTAATCAGTTTTTATTAATGTATACACCTATGTAACCTATCAACCTGTGAAGATACAGAATATTTCTAGTTCCCTGTGTTCCCTTCCAGTTAATCCCTACCCTCTGTAGGCAACTACTATTCTGATTTTTATCACCATGAGTTTCATTTGCTTCTTGAATTTTATATAAATGAATTCATACAAAATGTACTCCTTTCTGTTTTGCTTCTTTCAAAAAATGTTTTTGAGACATTATATTGCTGGTTCATTCTTTTTTTATTGCTGAATAATATCCCCTGTATATTCATACTGTAATTTGTTTATCCTCCTCTTGATGGACTTTTTGTTTGTTTCCAGTCCTTTACGATTATGAATAAAGCTCCAAGAACATTCTTGTACAGGTCTTTTTTTGTGGACATCAGATTAGAATTTTTATGCATGGAAATATTAATTGATATTATGGAGAACTGTCTTCAGCTGGTCTTATTTAGTTAATTCATTTTTTCATTCAGAAAATATTTATTGAGCAACTAATCTTAGTACAGAGTGGATAGTATGAAAACAATGGTGAACAAGATCGTGAAAGTTTATAGTCTAATGAGAGCCTCTGTTTTAGTGGATAGAGCCTGAAACATATAATCCTATAATTAAGATAGTTACTGTGTTTGGTAACTGCTATGAAGGAAAAAAAAATTTAAGATGATATGATAGAGAATAACTTGGATATGAGTACTGGAAGGAAGACTCCTCTAGTTAAGATGATCACTAGAGACCCCTATGAGGGGATAACGTTTGGGGCAACACCTGAAAGATAGGTGAGTTTTATAAAGAGTCAGTGGAAGAATGCTGAAGCAGGAAGAATGAACTGCATGTGCAGAGGCCCTGATGGGGAGAGGGGGAGGAGACCTGGCATATTGGAGGAATGGAGAAGGGGAGTCAGTGTGCCTAAAGCAGAGTGAACAAGGGGAGAATGGTATGAGATGAAGCTAGAGAGAGGGGCTAGCTCCTTTAGGATCTGGTAGATCATGGCAATGGAGACCTGGTGTCACAACAGTTAAGTGTTCGGCTGCTAACCAAAAGGTCGGTGGTTTAAATCCACCCAGCAGCTCCGCAGGAAAAAGACCTGGTGATCTGCTTCCGTAAAGATTACAGCCAAGCAAACCCTCTGGAACAGTTTTGCTCTGTCACATGCTGTCGCCGTGAGTCAAAATTGACTTGACGGTATACAACAACTGATCATGGCAAGGGGCTTGGATCTATCTTCAAGAATAATGGGTAGCCACTGACAAGTTTAAAGCAGGGAAGCGATGCTGTCTCATTCACATTTTATAAAGTTCTCCCAGGCTTCCTACATGGAGAAAGGATCAAAGTGGGAGGCAAGAGTAGAAGCCAGAAGACTAGTTAGGAAGGGGCTACAGTGGAAAGATGATGGCAACTTGGACTGAGGTGAGAGGGATGGAGATGGAGATACATCCAGGGTATATTTTGAGGGTTCCTAGAAGGACAGGAATTATCGATACCTCATGTCCTGGAGAGGAAGAGAGAAGAACATTTTAGCTTGAATAGATTGAAGGTTTTAGCTTGAGCATTTAAGTATTGACATTTACAAAGATGAGGACGGCTGGAGAATATATTGCTTCATGGTGGGAAGTGGAAATCAAGAATTTTCTTATCTCCAGTTAATGGGGTTGTCTTAACCAGTGCTTTTCATTTTTACCATAAAACATACTATCTGGTGCCAGCAGCACCCAGACACTCAAAGCTAATTGGCTGCCTTTTTTGAGCCATACTCTCTGCTCCTTTCAGGTGGAGTATATGCCACTAGGTTATGATGGTCGTTTTTATCACTGTAATTACATAATTTGTTAAATTTCATGTAAACTGATGAATATTGAGTTTAAAAAGAAAGTTGGCTGTTTGAAAATTAAGTGGAAAGACTTGAAAAAGCAGAGTTGATTTATAAAAAAGATGTAGAATTGATTATGGGCAAGCCAACTGTAAAAGATTGGGGTAAATAATAAAATATCTAGAAGCATTCAGAATGCTTTGCTAGTACCTTTGTGTTGCTATTCTATTTTAAATAAAATGAAACTGAAAATCATGGAATAATTCAGTGTGCTTTAGTTATGCAGGAGAGATGATATGGAACATTTATCCGTGGACTATTGTCAAAGAAAAGGCCATGGTCCCACATGAAAAGATTTGCTAATGAATAAACATTTGTGTTATAAACAAAAATAAAGTGTTTAAGGTATGTGTCCTTTTTTTTCCCTTGGTGATTACTACTTTACCCAGAGAATTTTCAACTTTTGAAAATTTTAACCAGCCACTCATATTGGATAAGAAGGTTTCCAGTAAAAAACTTCCTACGGCAGGTGGAAAATAATAACTGTGGAGTTGGTTATGTGAGTCTGAAGCTCATGGGCAGGTCAAGCAGGAGATACTCGTTTGAAAATTATTGGCATCATATGGAATATAAATCTCTGTGACTAGAGGAGCTCACTTATGGATGAGATCTGAAAACTGAACCCTGGGACAGTTCAACACATAGAAGTTGGGAGGAGGAATTGCTAGCAAAAGAGACTGAAAAGTAGTAGTCAGCTTAGCAGAGAGGTACAACCAGGAGAGTGTCAGGAGCCAGCAGAAGAGTTTAAAAGAAGGCAATCTTCTGAGTCAAATGCTGCTGAGAAGACAGCTAAGAGACCAGGCCATTACATTTGGCTCCTGGAGACTTACCTGGGCAAGGATGGTTTCTGTGACATAGTGAAATCAAACGCCAGTGAGGGATGGGTTGATGAGGGAGAATAAAGGTGAAGTTTGAGAAGATTTGCCATGCAGTGGTGAGAGAGAGACACCATAGTCAGTTATGTTCTGTGAACTTAATGCATTATTTAACATGCAGAGCCTCAGTTGCCTTATTTTAAAATGAGAATAAACAAACAAAAAACCCGTTGCCTTCGAGTCGATTCTGACTCGTAGTGACCCTGTAGGACAGAGTAGAACTGCCCCGTGGGGTTTCCAAGGAGTAGCTGGTGGCTTTGAACTGCTGACTTTTTGGTTAGCAGCCGAGCTCTTAACCACTGAGCCACCAGGGCTCCAAAATGAGAATAGTGGTATTTTACTCTGTTAACAGGGCTGTTACAAGGAACAAAAGTGAAAATGGATGGTCAAGTGCTTTGTGGCTACCACTGACAGTCATAAACACCGTAGTCTCCGCCATGTGGCCTTCATCTTTAAAGTTTACTTAGCCTGAGAAAGAGAAAACTCCTACCCCGGCAGCTCCATGGTTAAGGTCTTGGCTGCTAACTGAAAGGTCAGTGGTTCAAACCCACTAGCTGCTCTGAGGGATAAAAGACCTGACGTAAAGATTTCAGCCTAGGAAATGCTATGGGGCAGTTCTACTCTGTCCTGTAGGGTCGCTATGAGTCAGAATTGACTGGACAGCACACAACAACGACAACAGCAACACCCAAGTTAGTTTTTCTGGACAGAATCTTGCAGTGGAGGAGGGAAGGGTGGTGAGTGAAGAAACTGAATTCAGGCATGATTCAAACAGAATATTTTAGACATGTTGAATGACAGGAAAATATCTTAATACTAAGAATAAGCTTTAATAGTGACAAAGCACTGTTCTCAATATTGACCTACAAAAATGACAGACCCAGCCCGTGCTTTTAGGGGATGATGTAGGCCAGAGGCTTTGTGTTATAGCTGTTCGCTGCATAACTTTGGGAGGTCTTGCCTCCAGTACTAAAGATAATAAAACATGTACCCACAAAGAAAAGACCACCAGGTAATGAGCCGATGGGGCAGAAAATTCTAATTTTTAAGAGGAAGTATAGTAATTTTTTTTCAGAAATATGACAGGAAAGGGCCAATAGCTATTTTCTAAATCGACCTGTATTTAGTTTGTTTCTCCCTGTCCTGTGTGTATAGTTTCGGCATGGTTTTGGTTAGCAAGCATTGACGAAGGTCCAGTACTACTGTTTGTTGTGGCTACATAAAAGAAGCTGTGAGTTGGGTATATAAGTATAATAAAAAGAGTAGAGTGTTTGGTAACTTTCTGAATGTTCACATTTTTGTTAGTCAGTGTTGAAGGAGGCAGACATTGCCTTAAAAGAAGTATATAGCTGAATAAATCAATATTTTAAAACCTGAAAACAAAGTTGACAAATTCAGAAATTTTTGTTGCATTGGCGTTTTTGTGTCTCTCTGTGTGTGTTTAAACAAGTAACCGATCACACAAACATTATCATAGTACCAGTGGAAATCAAAATTAAAGCAATTAAAGCAAGAAAAATATCTAATCAGCTTGCTACCTCAATAAATTACTGTTTTTGTTTTTAGTCTTTGATATGCATTTATATTTGATTTAGTTTAAACTAAGAATGGTTAGTTCCTGAAATGCTTTTGGCTGCAAACAGTAGAAAACCTGACTGGAGCTTAGGAAATCCATGTATGTCCCCCTGCTCCCTGGCCTTTTGCCACATAGTCAGAAGTGGTTGGTTGTTGGCATTAGTTTTTTCATGATGCTGGGACCAACATATCTGGGATTCTCTTGGGCCTTTCTCTTATGCCTTTGCCTCATGAATATAATGTGGCTCCTGCAATCTTAGATGTCTCATGTGCATTCAAGGTGAAAGGAAGGCAGAATGGAGGAGAGGTTTAATGCCACATGTATCTGTCTCTTTTTTTTCTGGAATGCAAAAGTTTTTCCAGAATCTCCCTTCAAGAGACTTCTCCTTAGTTATTTTGGGGGATAGTGGGGAAAGGGGCACAATTCGGTCACACACCTATTCCCAGCTGAAAGAGAGTCTGGGAAATTTAGTGAAAGTTCATAATTACCATCTCATAGACACATTGTTTTCTCAAACAAAATCATAGTTTTGTTATCAAAGGAGGTTGGAGTGGAGTGGTTATTGCATAGGCAATTTATAATATATAGCATAAATAGAACTTTTTTGTGTCTCCCCTGCCGCCCCATTAACATGTTCCCTTATTACTACAAATTGATATTAGGTTAAGCAGCTAATCTACACAAAAATCAAGTAAAGCACATTTTATCTCTTCATTCAGATACATGGATTTTAAGGTATAATATTAAAAAATAAGGAGTATGAATTCTTAGTAATTGTACGTTCTTAGAAATTTACATTTCTGTTTCAGCCTTATTTTTTTTATGACTTAGAAGATCCTGGAGAAGGACAACATTACTATCTAACTGTAGTATTGTACTGTAATGTGAAAATCCTTGTTCTACCTCCCTCTTTGGGTGCAACCAACTAACCTGGATTTTTCTTTTACCCGTTTCTTTCCCATACTTGGAAACCCTGGTGGCGTAGTGGTTAAGGGCTATGGCTACCGACCAAAAGGTTAGCAGTTCAAATCCACCAGATGCTCCTTGGAAACTCTATGGGGCAGTTCTACTCTGTCCTATAGGGTTGCTATGAGTCGGAATTGACAACAGCGGGTTTGGTTTTTTGGTTTTTCAGTTTTTCCCTTATGGTACACAGATAGTCCATACTTCGCATGGCAGTGCCAAACTATAAAAATGACAGTGCAGGCTGAAACTGTGCAAAGTAGTCTTAATGGGAAAAAAATTATACTGTTCAATTACCTTTAAACATTTTTGTCAAAACATGAAGAACTCATTTACTGTGTTTGTGAGTCATTGGGTTTGAAGGAGAGAGAAAGCAAATGGCAGCCTGGGCGAGATAAGTTGCTGGTTCTATACACCAAGCTTCTGATCTGGAGACAAACAAAAAAGTGAGGAGCGGGGGCTAGTTAGAAATAGCTTTACATAAAGAACTAGCTGAACTTAGAGGAACATACACTGTTCTAACAAATTGAAATAGCTATTAATAAAATAAGGAGCCCTGGTGGAGAAGTGATTAAGTGCTTGGCTGCTAACTGAAAGGTCAAAAGGTTGGTGGTTTGGACCCACCAGTTGCTCCTTAGGAGAAATATGTGGCAGTCTGTTTCTGTGAAGATTACAGCCTTGGAAACTGGGGTGGTTCTACTCTGTCCTGTAGGGTCGCTATGAGCTGGAATTGACTAAACGACAATGGGTTTTTTATTAATAAAATATCATTGTATTAAAAAAAAACCAAACTCTTTTACTGTTGGTTATAAATGTATAGGGAAACAAAAAAGTAAAAGTAACATTTATTTGCTACACTAATTTAAAACATTAAGAATTAAATTTTTTTTTTGATAAAGTATCAGGAATAATTCGAATAGTGCTTGCTGCTTTCTTGTTACGTAACTTATATGTGAAATAAATTTCTATGCCATGGTGAATTGTTATACTCCTTTTTAAATTTGGATCAGCTTTCACCATTTTATCCTTTGTTCTTCAGTGTCATAGAATATCTGCCAGATTGCCCTTCATGTTAAGTTTTTTTGCCAGTGTCACTTCCTCTGGGACATTGTCATTCTTTTTGTCATAACTGCATTTCTCATTTATGTTGATAAATTTGCCTTCGCTAAGTTTATCTGACTACATATCTAGAGTCCCTTGAACTGTGGCAATGTCAAACATTCCCATGTTCAACTAAATTCTTCTGTACTTTCAGAAGAAACCCAGCTGTTTCTTCTGTAATTCCATTTTTGTTTGATTCATACTTCCAGTATTATTACTTTTTGTTTCTTTGCTCCATGTTCATCTTTGTTGACTAGTTCCCACTTTTGAATTTTCATTTTTGTAAAATGTCTTGTGAATTTATCACTGGGAAACAAGGAGACAACACAACTACACACTTTGCTGTCTGTGTACAGTGACCTATCACTGAGAGATGGACTTTGAAAGAAGTGATGTGATTGGTCACCAATCATGATGGGCAGCTGGTGTTTATGCAGTAATTTGTGGAGTGAGGAACTAGCAGTGACATTTGTACTTTATGTACTTCTATTTAATATACCACAGTAACTGAAGTTTGAACTGTGTTGTTGGGTGACTAGTTCTATTTAACTAAATTATAGTTACTGAAATTCATGTGTATCAGAATTGTGCAAAACAAGACTGTCTGTTCTATAAAGGAACTTGGACTGTTTGTTCTGTGACGTTTCCTTCAAGCTGAGTTTTGCTGATCACATATTCTTAGTGCAGTTTAGCACGTTCCTCTGTCCATTATAATTCCTGCAGATTGGCAGCTGTATCTCCCCTGACAGTATTGCCACGGACTATCGTTGTTAGCATAATTATCAAAAATTTCCTGTGGCATATGTCAGGAAGTGATTACAGGTTTTAATTTAATTTTTTTTTTTTTTTTTGCTTTGTTCTGATCCAAAAAGAAAAAGGTATGTGTGTTGGTGCTAATCTTTATCACATTTGAAAGATGATACCTTTCCTTTGGAATAAACTTGTCAACTCATTGACCGGTTGCTGTTCTTGCTTATGATTCAGAACTGATTAAGGTAGTTTCAGGAAACATTTGCTACGAAGAGCAGATACTCACATTGGGAAAACAGAGAGACTCAGTGCATATCATAATTTAGATTTCATAAATATCAGTTTCAAACAGCCAGCCTTGGATATGACTGGAAGGGATTGTTTTATTCTTAGAGTATCGAAAGAGGTTGGGTATTGTTATCTTAATATTTTTGATGTTTCAAGCCTTTTTCTCCCCTCTTTATATTTCACAAGCAGATTATCAAAATAGTTTCCATCTCTTTTTCTTTAATAACAGATTTTACAGTTTAATGTACATAGTTATTCTTTGCCTCCTCCCACCACTTTTATGAAGTAATTTAAATTTTCAATTAATTTCAGTAGTTTTTAGGTAAAATGGTACTTGTATAGAGTAGTGAATGAAAGATAATCAGGCCTTTTCCACTGTGAATATCTTTCCTTTTTCAATTTCTAATGAACAAATTTAGATACTGCGCACTATTTGGAGCTCTTATGCAATGTTGTGTGCTCAAAAGCACTCTAAAGAGATGCTACAACTTTTAATTTTGTGTTTTTTAACCACTACATAGGGATATCAAATTGGCCACATGTTTCAGAAAGAAAATGTCAGGCCTTGCTTTGTGTGCTTCATATAAATACATTTCTATTCTTTTGAAGTATATTGTGCATAACGTTTTTCCTTTTTATCCACCATCTTGAAATTATTATGTAAATGCTTAACTGTATCATACTAAATCACTGTATTTTTTGGGTGAGGGGTAGGTTAAGATCAAAGAAAATAAATGCACCAAAAAGAAATGTTTTCCTCAGATTGTTCTATTTGTACTTATGTACATGTCTGTGCATTATGTTTGCAGGGAAAGGAGTAATTAGTCTTTTCTAGAAATCTACTTGATTTGGAGTTTTGTGGTATTTCTCAAGAAGATCGTTAGTACATGAATATACAAGTAAACAGAACTAAGAAACTTCTTTGACTTCTCTTTTACATAAATATATATTCAAGTATTTTCATCAAACTGAAAATTTGTCCTGTGAAGTCATTATCTTCTGTTTGAAGTTATTTCTTTGAATTGTAAGTACAGTCGTGTGTTGGTATCCATGGGGGATTGGTTCCAGGATCAAATAAAAATCTGAGGATGCTCAAGTCCCTTATATAAAATGGTGTAGTATTTGCATATAACCTATGCACATCCCCCCCATACTTTAAATCATCTCTAGATTACTTATAATATCTAATATAATGTAAATACCATGTAAATAGTTGTTATACTGTATTGTTTAGGGAGTAAGGGTGCACACAATGCAAGTAGCAAATGAACAAGCATGAGGCAAACAGTGCTCAAACAGCGAGTGCTGGAGAGAGACTGAGGATCTGTGAAATGGTGGGAGGCTACAGCAGGGTATGCTGACACATTTTATTTGCGTGGATTCAGCATAGTGCTTGGCGTGCACAAGTTCACGTTTTGCTTTTTGGAAGTCCCCTCCCCCCCAAATATTTTCAATCTGCAGTTCATTGAAGCTGACTGTAGAACCTGTGGATACAGAGGGCCAACTGTAATATATTAAAAATTGCATTTGCTGTACCTAAGACTATCTTAGTTACTGGGTGAGCCTATAGATTTTACATGTAAATCAGTTGGTAGTGAATAACTTAATTAAATGAATTACTATATTACCACCACCTCATGGATTGATATAAGTTATGGAACCTGATGATCAGCATTCCTTTGCAGTATAACTTGATGAAGATTCTTTAAATGTCTATGATGACTATCTCAATTTACCAATATCTATGTCCAGAACTTTCAACCCCTGATGGCTGGACAATTGCAGTACTTTTCTTTTTCCTGTTTCAGAAAAGGCTTCTAAGTTCTCATATAAAGATTTAATAGCTAGTAGCTTGGGTTTCCTCCCCCATCTTCCTTAAATCCATAGCAGTCTGTACTTTAAGGCTATATTGTCTTAAAGTAATAAGTGAGGTAAGATTGAGGCAAGAAGTCAGTGATAACAAATCTAAACTGCTGTTTTTATTTTACAATGGAAGTAACCTGTGGTTTTCCATGGTACGTGTTGTTAGTTGACATCAGATATTGCTATGAGTCAGAATTGCCTCGATGGCAGCGGGCTTTTTTTTCTTTTATTGTCAGACTTGTGAATCATCCTTCAATTTTTGATATTTAAAAGCCCTGCAAAGCCTCCTTTATTTTTTAGTATTTGACAGAATTAATGGAGGAAAAAAGATCATTCCTTCATTATCACTGGAATAGTCCCAATTGATCTTACGTAGAAATCACTTATTGTAGCTTTTTTAACAGGAAATATCTCCAGAGATTAGACTCTCACTGGCATTACAAATAGAAGCCGTCATATCTGGGAATTGGCTCAGACCATGGTGTTAAGAACATTGGATTCTAAATCAAAACTTTTAAGTATGTCGTTATATAACATTACCATGCTAATGACCTGAGTTGGCCTGTCATAGACATAGCAATGCTGACACGGGCATAACTAGTTAGACCAGTAGAATAAACCATTACACGAAAAGATGTGTGTGTGTGTGTATGTGTATGCACATACATACAGACAGATCAATAACAAAGATGTTTTAAGGTTAGAAGACAAGAATCAGTGCTTAATTAGGTTGGAAGAAAGCTATCTATGGGTTTTTAAAGGCTCTCTTGGGCCACGTCTACTCTAATCAGCCTAGAAGATTGTGAATAAATAGTTAGATGCCAGGGACTATTTACAATTCAAGATCTGAGACTGAGATTTCTTGAGGATAGAGGGCAGGCTGTTCTGCAGACTGGATGGAGAGTCCATCCTGAATGGGATTGAGAGATGGGATGCAGTGGACCAGAATGTCTAGTCCAGGCTCTGCCATTAGCTACCTCAGAGACCTCGGGCAGATGTGAAACCTCTCTAGACTTTATTCCTCAGCGTAAAGTCATATTTTGGACAAGATAATACCATGGTCCTTTCCAGCTCAATAATTCTCTAATACATTTTCATTGGCAACATGGAGTTTTTCCAGCCACCTTGATTATCTCATTAAATGATTCCTTATTCTAGTGGATCCTAAACCTGGCTGACAATGAGATTCGCTTCGGGAGTTTTAAAACTGCAGATTCTGGGGCTCTACTCTAGACATACTCAATCAGAATCTGCAGGGAGGGATAAACTGTCAGGCCAGCATTTGAGAATCATTGCTTTCTTCTTCCAGATTTGTCACAATGGGCCTAGGAAAGCACCACCTTAGTAATTATTGTTTAAATGAACACAGAAAACCCTAGAAGGGTTGAGAGTTGTATGATTAAATTCAGTTAGTAACTTCATGTCATCTTACTCATTTAGCTCTCCTCCAGGTCAACTAGAAATCCTTTCTTTGAGCTGCAGCTCTTTCTCCTTGCTCCAGAGTTTGTCTCCAGGTCATTTTCATTCTTCACAAGTCAGGTCTTCATCAGGCAGCCAGCTCCCTCAAGTCAAGGATGCTTGCTCTGTGTGTTGCCCCTGCCTAGCAGAGTACCTGACGCATAACAACCATTTAATACAACTTTTTTGAATGGATGAACCAAAATTTATATTTCCATTCCCTTTTCATGTCCCAAACTGTCTGGTTGCCCTATTCCACATGCCTATTGTACATTTTCACTTGTTTGACCCATCGTACCCTAACCCAGCACATCTAAAATTGAACCTCATTCTCTCCTCCATGACTGCAGTAGCATTCTGACCCATCTGCCCACTACTGCTGCTGTTGCTCCCTTCCGGACAGCTTTATGTACAGCATCCATGGAGTCATTTAAAAGTACAATTTGAGTTTGTTATGTGCCTGTTTAAAACTTTCAGCGACTTCCAGCTACTCTTAAGAATAAAGTATAGGCTCTTCAGCAGAGCCCACAGGGCCCTACAGGGGCAGGTGCCTGTCTTTCTTTCCAGCCTTCTGTCCTGTCACTCTTACTCTGGGTCTTGTTGTTTGCCAAGTTCCTTTCTGTTTCAAGGCCTTTGCTTCTTTGATTCCAGATCCTGGGAATGCTGCCTCATCCACTCCCACCTTTTTTACTTTAAGCTATCATATTGCTTCAACTACCTTCATATCATTATTGGTGAGATTCTTTAATGTCTTTCTCTTACACTAGATTATAGGTTCCAGGAGGACAGGGACTCTGTATTATTCACCATGGTTTCTTAGCTTGCCATATAATAAGTACTCAGTAAACATTTGTTTAGTGAATACATGCTCCATTAATTGTTTTCTTTTTATTTCTTCTTGGCAGATTCACCACCATCCAAACCCATATCTTTTCACCCTTAATGGCTGGAATGTTGCAATATCTTTATAACAGGCTTCCCTGCTTCTAGCCTTGCTTCATTTTCTTTAATTCTTTGCGCTATTCCTAGATGTATTTTCCTAAAAATACCTGCATTGGTCTTGTTGCTCTCTGGTTTTGGCAGCTTGTGATCCTGGGTGTGAGGGATGTCAGTTGGATTAGGTTACACTGTCCATAGAATTTGGCACATAATCCATAGAAATTATGTCCATGCTACTTTTATTTGGACTAACTGCACTAACTTTAATAGATTCTTTACTGTCTGTAGATTAAAACCCAAACCTTTGAACGTGGCTTTAGGAGCCTGGCCCCAAACTACTTTCCATTTTTCTTCTTCTAGAATAATGTTTTTTTTTCTAGCCAAATACTTCTATTCAGTTTTCCATAAATTTGCCAAAGGGTCTCACTTCTAAGTTTTTTCTAATATTCTTTTCCTTTCATGGAGTAAATAGTTACAATAAAATACCAACCATACTGCCTGCTGAACTTCTGATCCAAGTCCTCCTTTATGGGCCAGTCTAAATGCTGTCCAGATCAGAACAAATTTCTTCCTTCTACCTAACACAAGCAATAGGCACTCAGTAAATAGTTGTTGAATTGTCTGTTTTACACATTTGACACTTATATCCTACCTTACCATTTTAGATTGGTGTATCATGTGTTTAAGCTCATGGAGGTATCAGCATTTTGTGTTTTTACCCTGGAAATAGTGCCTTTATTCAGTTAACATTATTTATTTAAACATCTAAAGTCGATTCTAATATTAATTTTGAGGGTGTAAAACATATATTTTGTTTAATAATTAGTCTTATAGTCTTTTCAAGATAGGTTTGAATCTATTGTTTAAGTGCTTCAAACATATCTTAAACCAAAACCATGCTTCAGTTTTAAAAATAAGCTTGTATATGGGGATATAATGAGAGAAGAGGATTAGGTTATCTGAAATATTATTGAATAATATTATTGTATTTGTTCAACATTGTAGAGATCTTAAAGATAATATGTAATGATTGTCAGGAAATACCTCTTTGAAACAGCTTCGCAAGCTCAACCAACCATTGTAAAGAAATGAGTCAGGAAGTACCCACAAGGGGGCGTGCTCATCTAGAGAAACTTGAATAAGAGCCTGTCCTGTGATACAAGTAAAAATGCCTGTTTAGCAATGCACTGCTAGACTATGTCTTTTTCTAGGAAAAAGAATGGAGCCTCACCACAACAAGAATTGCTACTCATTTCCAAGCACCTGTGTATTTTGAATGTGTGATTTTCCAGGAGGAGCCAACGATCTTTCGATGGAAATATAGATTGCCTTGCAAGTTCAGACAAAGTTATGAAGCTTGTGATTGCTTTTTTTTTTTTTTTTTACTGTGTTGAGAGCATTTTCATTTTACAAGCACTTAAAGAAGTGTTAAGGTTTGCAGAATGTCTCTCTTTGGATCATTGACCCAAAGAGTAGACAGTGCTCTATTTTGATTGCCACATTGATCTGTGCAGGCTGAGGTCATGAGGAATTCATCATCAAGTCGCTGTTGAGGAGTGTTGAATTTCTCACGGAAGGCTTTATGTAAGAGGCGGATTTTAAGCTGCATGTTGGATAAAAGATAGAACTTAACTATCTGGTTGGGGAGATGTTTGTTGGTGATAATTTTCAGAAAGTCCTTCTAGGTTTGGAGGCCTGTGAATGGATGAGCTTGATTGCACTGCAGAATCCTATAGGACAGGAGTTTCAAACTCAGATGTTTAGCAGGACAGGCAGGTAACCTAACTGTGTGAGAAAAATCTAAGAGAAGTGTAAGAGAGTAGGGTCGATTGGTGATAAATACTTCATTTTAAGGTATTAAAAATAAAATGTGTAATACCAAAAATATACTTTGCTGGTCAAATCAAACTCTGGTTTTGGCAGCTTGTGATCCTGGGTGTGAGGGATATCAGTTGATATCCACTGTCCACAGAATTTAGCACATAATCCACAGAGAGATTATCCACAGCTAGAGTTGCCCAGGAGTACCTTTTATTTCCACTAACTGTGCTTAGAAGCAAATGAGAATATTTTGATATATGTATGAATGGGGCCCATTCTGATGGCTGTTTGCATTAAACACAGCTTTTGACTGTTGAGGGGTCTCTGAAAATATCACTGAAGTTAATTTGAATGGCTTTAGAATTTATAGGATACAGTACTATCGTATAGTTAACTTAAATTGTATTTTATGTCCTAGCATACATTTGGCTCCTTTCTCACTCTTTATAATTCTTTGATTTATCTCTACTTTCTAATAACATTTCAATCTATTGTGGCACAAAGAGAAAATACGTGTGTATTTTGTCTTTCCCTTTTTCATTCTCATATGTTTATGTTTAGTTGTTATGTATTTATCATTTTGAGTAATTTATATTTTTGTGGGTATACTCATAATTATATGGTCAAGTAGATATTGCTGTACTTAAAAAAATTTCATATCATGAAATATCTAGACTAGGTAAGTATATAGAGACCAAAGTTTATTAGTGGTTACCAGTGGTGGGTGGGAGGGAAGGTGAAGGGGGACCCATTGCCTAGAAGATACAGCTACTGTTTAAAGGTGATAGGAAATTTGGAAACAAATAATTGTGATGGTTGAACAACACGATAAACATTAATGTCACTGAATTGTACATGTGAAGAATGCAGAAATGGCAAGTGTGTATATATATATATATATATACACACACACATAGATACCTACATACATATACATATAACAATAAAAAAACTCATAATCAGGTTAAATTATTATTGTATTAAGTCAGTGTTAAATACTGTTCTTCAATCTGGAGAGGGTTGAATTTGAATGCAGGTCAAATGACCCATCCCAGTTGCCATGGCATTTCCTTGACAGCAATAGAATCCAGATTGTCCGTGTTACCTTCTTGTCCTTTATCTGTTATTTCCCACTGCTTTAAGACTCAGTTCAAAGGCCAACAGAGCTCTGGTTTTTAAAAGAAAAAGCTTAATTTTAACCAGAGAAGGCAAATGTATGCCCTGAAATAAAAGAAAGACCAGAGGTCCAGACCAGGGCCAGGTGTTACTGGAAAGATCCAAATTGGACAACTAAATTGAAAAAGGTTGCCTGCTCTCATAGAGATACTTTGTTGCTGTTTATTTAATTAGCAAGGTTTTAGCTCATTTATTTATGTATTTTTTAATCTGCCCACATAAGAAAGTTCGTATCTTAATAGTGGATATGTTTGTAGCATATTGTGCTCTTTCTGTCACTCAAGTACTGTGATATACATGCCTTCATGGAATAAAGCTGCAAAAATAATCTTGACTCCTTCATTTTCCTTAAAGACATTTCCCAGGCAGTTGTAACTGAGCATCAGATAGTGAAGGATGATCAACTTTCCAGTGGAAACAGCAAAGTTAAAGCTAAAGTATAATACCAGTATTATTTATTTAGAGCTTTTAGGAAAGCAAGGAAATTTGGAGTTAAAGAATACTGAATTGGTTAGTCAAAAATGAGAGAGTGTGATCGGGTGCCAAATGACCTAAGAGGGTGGGAGAGCAGTAAAGAAGTATTTCCAAAAGAAAAGCTTGAATGGAAGAATGTGTGACCAATATCAAGGCATATAATTTCTTTATAGATAAAGTGAGAGGCTTAGTGTTTGATGGTAGGAGCCTTAGAAGTTTATTTTGCACAGTAGACCAAAGGGGTATGAAAACCTCCTGAAATAAGGATCTTTGGTTATTATGGGGACCAGCCAAAGACTCCATAGCAGTTGTTTAAGGACGTGCCATTAGGAAAGAACTCATTTAGGAGTGATGTGCAAAAGTGTTAAATGTAGGGAAGATCTAAATGTGAAAATAATGAGAGAGAAATGTAAATCTGTGAGGTAATAGGTAAACTACTTTAGCAGTTTGGACTTTGCATACAAACTGAGGAAGATGCAGTTTCAGAGGGCACAGAGTTTGAGTTATTGGTGAGGTTCAGTTAAAAAAATATTTATTTTCATGATACTATGTTATAGGTGGATGAAGGGCAATATAGGCTCACAAAAGATCCTTGAACAAGCCAGTGAAAGATGAGTGTTTCAGGACAGGGAAGAACTGCGTGCTTTAGGGATTTCAGGGTGCAAGAAGCTCCTGTAGGGTGGGGAAACTACTCAGGAAACCTTTTCTGTAGGCATTTGAGGCCACAGGACATGAAGAAGGGCAGTATTTTGATGTGGGTGGTAGAGAGACATTTGCATTGGAGGAAGTGTGAGTGAGGCCAACTTGGAACAGCTGGAATTCTAGTATCAGTTACTACTCGAGATTGCTGAGTGAGGCTAGTGCTGGAGAAGAAAGAAGGGAGAGATCCACTTTTGCGTAGATTTAGGTAATAACACATAGATTGTCTATCAGATTTAGATCATTCATTCATTGAGCAAGTAGTTTTTTTCATAGAACTAACTTTGCCTTTTTAAAAATACTTTTATTGTGCTTTAAGTGAAAGTTTACAGTTCATGTTAGTTTCTCATATAAAAATTTATACACACACTGTTATGTGACCCTAGTTGCTCCCCCTATAATGTGACAGCCCACTCCTCATTTCCACCCCGGATTTCCATGTCCATTCAACCAGCTCCTGTTCCTTTTTGCCTTCTCATCTCACCTCTGGACAGGAGCTGCCCATTTAGTCTCATGTATCAACTTCATCTAAGAAGCACTGTCTTCATGAGTATCATTTTATGTCTTACAGTCTAGTCTAATCTATGTCTGAAGAGTTGGCTACGGGAATGGTTTCAGTTCTGGGCTAACAGAGAGTCCGGGGGCCATGTCTTCCGGGTTTGCTCCAGTCTCAGTCAGACCATTAAGTCTGGTCTTTTTACTAGAATTTGAGTTCTGCACCCTACTTTTCTCCTGCTCTAACAGGGACTCTCTGTGGTATTCCCTGTCAGGGCGGTCATTGGTGGTAGCCGGGCACCATCTAGTTCTTCTGGTCTCAGGCTGATAGAGCCTCTGGTTTCTGTGGCCCTTTCTGTCTCTTGGGCTAATATTTACCTTGTGTCTTTGGTGTTCTTCATTCTCCTTTGCTCCAACTGGGTTTGGACCAATTGATGCATCTTAGCTGGCCACTTGCTAGCTTTTAAAACCCCAGACGCCACTAACCAAAATGGAATGCAGAACATTTTCTTAATAAACTTTGTTATGCCAATTGACCTAGATGTTCCCTAGACCCCTGCCCCTGCTACCCTGTCCCTTGAAGTGTTTAGTTGTATTCAGGAAACTTGTTGGCTTTTGCTTTAGTCCAGTTGTGCTGACTTCCTCTGTAGTGTGTGTTGTCCTTCCCTTCACCTAAGATAATTCTCATCTACTATCTAGTTAGTGAATACCCCCCTCCCTCCCTCCCTACCCTTGTAACCATCAAAGATTGTTTTCTTCTGTGCTTAAAATTTTTCTTGAGTTCTTATAATAGTGGTCTTATACAATATTTGTCCTTTTGCGACTGACTAATTTCACTCAGCATAATGCCTTCCAGATTCATCCATGTTATGAGATGTTTCACAGATTCATCATTCTTCTTTATCGTTGCGTAGTATTCCATTGTGTGAACATACCATAATTTGTTTAACCATTCGTTCGTTGATGGACACCTAGGTTGTTTCCATCTTTCTGCTATTGTAAACAGTGCTGCAGTGAACATGGGTGTGCATATATCTATTTGGGTGCCAGCTCTTATTTCTCTAGGATATATTCCAAGGAGTGGGATTGCTGGATCTTATGGTACTTCTATTTCTAGCTTTTTAAGGGAGCATGAAAAAGATTTCCAAAGTGGTTGTACCATTTTACATTCCCAAAAATAGTGTATAAGTGTTCCAGTCTCTCAGTAACCTCTCCAACATTTATTATTTGGTGTTTCTTGGATTAATCCTAGCCTTGTTGGGGTGAGATGATATCTCACTGTAGTTTTGATTTGCGTTTCTCTAATGGCTAATGATCCTGAGCATTTCCTCATGTATCTGTTAGCTGCCTGAGTGTCTTCTTTGGTGAAGTGCCTGTTCATATCTTTTGCCCATTTTTTAATTGGGTTATTTGTCTTTTTGTTGTTGAGGTTTTGTAGTATATTGTAGACTTTAGAGATTAAATGCTGATTGGACTTGTAGCCAAAATCTTTTTCCCAGTCTGTAGGTTGTGTTTTTACTCTTATGGTGAAGTCTTTTGATGAGCATAAGTGTTTGATTTTTAGGACTGTTATTTATGTTTTGTATTCTATTTATGCCATGTATTAGGGCTCCTAGCATTGTCCTTATTTTTTCCTCCATGATCTTTATCGTTTTTGGTTTTATATTTAGGTCTTTGATCCATGCTGAGTTAGTTTTTGTGCATGGTGTGAGGTATGGGTCTTGTTTCGTTTTTTTTTGAAGATAGATATCCAGTTATGCCAGCACCATTTGGTAAAGAGACTGTCTTTTCCCCAGTTAACAGACTTTGGGCCTTTGTCAAATATCAGCTGCTCATAGGTGGAAGAATTTATGTCTGAATTCTCAATTCTGTTCTATTGATCTATGTATCTGTTGTTGTACCAGTCCCAGGGTGTTTTGACTACCATGACAGTGTAATAGGTTCTAAAATCAGGTAGTGTGAGGCCTCCCAATTTGTTCTTCTTCTTCAATAATGCTTTACTTATCCAGGGCCTCTTGTCTTTTCATATGAAGTTGGTGATTTGTTTCTCCATCTGATTAAAAAATACCACTGGGCTTTGGATCAGGATTGCATTGCATCTGCAGATAACTTTGAATAGAACTGACATTTTCACAATGTCGAGTCTTCCTGTCCGTGAGCAAGGTATGTTTTTCCACTTAGGTAGGTCTTTCGGTTTCTTGCAGTAGTGTCTTGTAGTTTTCATTGTGTAGGTCTTTTATGTCTCTGGTTAGATTTATTCCTAAGTATTTTGTCTTGTTGTGGGCTATTGTAAATCATATTGACTTGGTGATTTCCTCTTTGAAGTTCTCCTTGTTGATGTAGAGGAATCTAACTGATTTTTTGTATGTTTATCTTGTTTGTATTCTGAAACTTTGCTGAAATCTTCTATCAGTTCCAGTAGTTTTCTTGTGGATTCTTTGGGGTTTTCTGTGTGTAAGATCATATCATCTGCAAATAATGATACTTTTACTTCTTCCTTACCAATTGGATGCTGTTTATTCCTTTTTCTAGCCCAGTTGCTCTGGCTAGGGCCTCCAGCACAATGTTAAATAAAAGGAGTGATAAAGGGTATCCTTGTCGGGTTCCTGTTCTCAAGGGGAATGCTTTCAGACTCTCTCCATTTAGGATGATGTTGGCTGTTGGCTTTGCATAAATGCCCTTTATTATGTTGAGGAATTTCACTTCCATTCCTATTTTGCTGAGAGTTTTTATCGTGAATGGGTATTGGACTTTGTCAAATGCCTTTTCTGCATCAATTAATAAGATCATGTGGTTCTTGTCTTTTGTTTTATTTATGTGATGGATTACATTGATTGTTTTTCTAAAATTGAACCATCCCT
>NW_004443978.1:16261524-16264379 GCF_000243295.1 Trichechus manatus latirostris
TTATGAAAAATCTATGTTTACATTTTTAAGTCCCTCTTTTTTGTTTTAATGTTGTTATCTTTTACATATTGACGTCTGTTTCCTTATTTTCAGTGTTTTAGCTTTGATTTATTTTTGTGACTTCCTTATCTGGGTTGATATCTGGTTGCTCTGTCCTGTGTTCTAGTCTTGAGTTGTTACAAGATGTTACTGGTTTTCTAACTGGAGAACTCCCTTTAGTATTTCTTGTAATTTTAGTTTGGTTTTTGCAATTCCCTAAACTTCTGTTTATCTGAAAATGCCCTAATTTCACCATCACATTTGAGAGACAGTTTTGCTGGATATATAATTCTTGGCTGACAGTTTTTTTTCCTTCAAGGCTTTATATGTGTCATCCCATTGCCTTGTTTTCTGCATGGTTTCTGCTGAGTAGTCCGAGCTTATTATTATTGACTCTGCTTTGTAGATGACTTTTCCTTTATCCCTAGTCACTCTTAAAATTCTCACTTTGTCTTTGGTTTTGGCAAGTTTGATTATAATATGTCTTTTTGACCTTTTTTTGGGATCTACCTTATGTGAAGTTTGATGAGCATCTTGGATAGATATCTTGTCATCTTTCACGATATCAAGGAAGTTTTCTGCCAACAAATCTGCAACAATTCTGTCTGTATTTTCTGTTATCCCCCCTGTTCTGGTATTCCAGTCACTCGTAGGTTATTCCTCTTGATAGAGTCCCACATAATTCTTAGGGTTTCTTCATTTTTTAAATACTTTTATCTGATTTTTCATCAAATAAGTTGGTGTCAAGTGCTTTATCTCCAATCTCACTAATTCTGACTTTCGTTGCCTCATTTATGCTCCTACAACTTTCTATTGTGTTGTCTATTTCTGAAATTTTATTGTTAATCTTCTGGATTTCTGATTACTGCCTCTCTATAGATTGTTGCAGACTGTTAAATTTGTCATTATGCTCTTCTCTAATCTTTTTAATTTCCTCTATTGCGTGTTCTGCATTTTGATTAATTTTCTTCCTAATTTCTCGAAGAGTTTGGTATATTATTCTTTTGTATTCTGCCGCCGGTAATTCCAAGAAATTTTCCTCCTCTGGAAAATTTCTAGATTCTTTATTTTGGAATCTTGCTGAAGCCATCATGGATTGCCTTTTTATGTTATTTGATATTGACTCTTGTCTCCGAGCCATTGATAAATTATTATATTTATTTGTTTTCTTACTGTGTCCTAGCTTCTTGTTTTGATATTCCCAAGTAGGCTGCTCATATGAGCTAGTTTGATTATTGGTACCTTTGAAGCTCTAATGCCCTGTCACCAGGTGGTTAGATCTGTTACTAGGTATGTGAGTTCAGGAATCCGCCCACTCCTCCTGTATGAATTCAGCTCAGGTGCCCAGGTAGATAGCCACGAAGTGTGTGGTATAGGCTCTCACAGTCCTAGAGAGGCATGGGTTATTGGTGAAGGCACAGGTATCTGCCTGAAGCAGGGGGACACACTTTGAGCAAGGCAAGGAGCTGACAGCCGCCCCCGAGTGTCCAGGAGGAAGGCATGTCCCTGTTCCCTAGAGCATGTAGGTGGGTGGATTTGTAGCCAGACTCTGAGCACCTAATGCTGTTGGCTGTATGGACTGGGGGCACCTCTTATTCATGGGCCCCTATCGCAGATGGCTGTGTGGCGTGGGTGGATCCACCAGTCCTCAGTCCCCTGATGTGGGTAGGTGAAGACCCAGGATAATGAGCAGAGCAGTGTCACATGTCAAGAACCTACCACTTCACAACTGAAACAGTTTAAGTTATTCCAGTATATACCCTGTTGTACATTGGTAATGAGGGCTTATGCTGTTGAGATGGGCCCACACAAGTTATGCAGGGGGAAAGGAACTCAAAGTCCATGGACCCCTTACGCCTGTTCCTAGGCAAAGGAGCTGTTCCTACCCTGCGTTCCTGGCTTAGGGGAGCTCGCAGTTTATTTTTTTTCCCTGTTTGTTAATTTGTTCATGCTCCAAGGCAGGGAGAATGGCTCCGGGCATGTGATGGATCCTACTTCGGGCCCAGGGGACTGGGCAATTGCTGAAGCTGGTCCAGGACCCAGTGCAGAGCATGGAGCGGGGAGGTAAATGGAAGAGAGGTTTTTCCCTAAAGGGGGTGTTTTTGATCCGTGTGGTAGGCCGTATGCAAGTGCTTTTCTTTCGCCGATCGAGGACTGCTTCTCTCTGGTTATGGGTGGTTGTGTAGACACTCTCTGGCACTGGGTCTCTCCCAGTGCGGAAAACATGCCTCCTGAGCACCGCTGCTTGCCTACCTCACCGCTCAACTATGAGCTGATCAGGCCTGAAGGGCTCAGACTCTTGCCAGGTCAGGACTGGCAGCTTGTCGCTGCTTCCGAACCGTATCTGCCTCCACCTGCTACTCAGTCTAGTTCCTCAGCTCTGCCTTTGATGTTCAGGGCCCCCAGATTGCCATATATAATCAATTCACTTGTTTTTTCAGGTGTTTGTTGTAAGAGGGTCCACTGGAAGCATCTGACTACTCCGCCATCTTGGCGCTGCCTTTTAATTGTATTATTTGTCTTTTGTTGTAGAGTTGTTGGATTTTCCTGTAGATTTTAGAAATTAGAACTTTGTCTGACCTGTAATGTCCAAAATGTTTTCCCAGTCTGTAGGTTCTCTTTTTACTCTTTTGGTGAAGTCTTTTGATGAGCATAAGTGTTTAATTTTTAGAACATCCCAGTTATCTAGCTTATTTTCTGAAGTTTGTGTGTTGTTGGGTATGGTTTGTATCCCATTAATGCCATGGATTAGGGCCTCTAGCATTGATCCTATTTTTTCTTCTATGAATTTTATAGTTTTTGGCTTTATATTTAGG
>NW_004443978.1:16264854-16272556 GCF_000243295.1 Trichechus manatus latirostris
TTTTGTAGTTTTCTTTGTATAGGTCTTTTACATCCCTGGTTAGATTTATTCCTAAGTATTTTATTTTTTTAGGGGCTATTGTAAAAGGTATTGTTTTCCTGATTTCCTCTTCATCATTTTCTTTATTGGGGTGTAGGAATCCACCCAATTTTTGTATGTTTATCTTGTATCCTGCTACTCTATTGAATCTTTCTATTAGTCTGGTAGTTTTCTCAGGGAATCTTTAGGGTTTTCTATATATAGAAATGCAATGAGGGACAGTTTAACTTCTCCATTACCAATTTGGATGCCCTTTTTTTTTCCCTTATTACTCTAGCTAGGACTTCCAGCACAATGTTAAATAGGAGGGGAGATAAAGGACATCCTTGTCTTGTTCCTATTCTCAAGGGAAATGTTTTCAGCCTCTTTCTGTTAAGAATGATGGTGGCCATTGCTTTTGCTTAGATGCTATTTATTATGTTGAGAAATTTGCCTTCTATACCTATTTTCTTGAGAGTTTTTATCAGGAATGGGTGTTGGACTTTGTCGAATGCCTTTTCTGCATCAATTGAGGTGATCATTTGATTCTTTTATTTATGTGGTGGATTACGTTGATTGATTTTCTAATGTTGAACCATCCTTGCAAACCTAGTATGAATCCCACTTGGTCGTGGTGTATTATTTTTTTGATATGCTGCTGAATTCTATTGGCTAGATTTTGTTGAGAATTTTTGCATCTATAGTCATGAGAGATACTGGCCTATAATTTTCTTTTTTTTGTGGGGTCTTTGCCTGGTTTTGGTATCAGGGTTATGCTGGCTTCATAGAGTGAATTTTGAAGTATCCCTTCCTTCCCTATATTCTGAAATAGTTTGTGTACTACTGGTATATGCTCTTCTCTGAATGTTTGGTAGAATTCTCCAGTGAAGCCATCTGGGCCAGTGCTTTTTTTCTTGGGAGTTTTTTTTTATTACATTTTCAATCTCTTCTGTTGTTATGTGTCTGTTCAGATTTTCAACATTACTTTGTGGTTGTTTGGGTAGGTAGTGTGTTTCTAGAAATTCATCCATTTCCTCTAGGTTTTCAAATTTGATGGAGTAAATTTTTTCATAATACTCTGTTATGATCCTTTTTATTTCAGTTGGGTCTGTTGTAATGTCCCCCATTTCATTTCTTAATTGGATTATTGCGTCCTCTCCTGTTTTTCTTTTGTCAGTCTGGCCAGTGGTTTGTGGATTTTGTTGAGCCTTTTAAATAACCAACTTTTGGTTTTGTTAATTCTTTCTATTGTGTTTCTGTTCTCTATTTATTTCTACTCTGATCTTTATTATTTTCTTTTTTCTGGTGGCTGTGGGCTTTTTTGCTGTTCTCTTTCCATTTGTTCAAGTTCTGTAGTTAATGTTTTGATATTGTCCCTTTCTTTTTTACTTATGTGTGCATCTATTGGTATAAATTGTCCTCTGAGGACTGCCTTTACTGTGTTCCAAAGGTTTTGGTATGTTGTGTTTTCATTCTCGTTTGATTCTAGGAATTTTTTGATTCCATCTCTATTTTTTTCTGTTACCCAGTGATGTGTAAGCAGGGTGTTATTCAGTTTCCATGTAATTGGTTTTTTTTCCTTGCTCTTCATGTTGTTAATTTCCACCTTGATGGCGTTGTGGTCAGAGAAGATACTTTGTATTATCTCAGCATTTTCGATCTTGTTCAGTATTGCTCTGTGGCCTAAGATGTGGTCTATTCTGTGGAATATTCCATGTGTATTGGTAAAGAATGTGTACTTTGCAGCTGTTGAATGTAGTGTTCTGTATATACCTATGAGGTCAAGTTGCCTGATTGTGCCCTTTAGGTCTTCTGTATGTTTGTTTTGTTTCTTTCTAGATGTTCTGTCCTTACTGAGAGTGGTGTGTTGAAGTGTCCTACTATTATTGTGGAACTGTCAATTTCTCATTTCAGTGCTGTTAAAGTTTGTTTTATGTATTTTGGAGCACAGTCATTGGGTGTGTACATGTTTATTATGGTTATGTCTTCATGATGGATTGTCCTCTTAATCATTATATAGTGTCTTTCTTTGTCTTTTATGGTGGATTTTCTTTTAAAGTCTATTTTATCTGAGATTAGTATTGTCACTGCTGCTCTTTTTTGGTATCTGTTTGCTTGATATATTTTTTTCCAACCTTTGATTTTTAATAAATTTACATCTTTGTAAAGTGTGTCTTGGAGACAGCATAGTGATGGATCCTGTTTTTTAATCCATTCTTTCACTCTCCATCTCTTTATGGTTGCATTTAAGCCATTTACATTCAGTGTAATTTTTGATAGGTGTGAGTTCATTTTTGTTATTTTGTAGTGCTTTTTTTTTGCGGTGCTGACATTTTCTTTGTTCCTCTTATTCTCCTGTGGTGAATTGCCTTTTTTTTTTTTTTTTTTTTTGCGGATTTTTTTCATTTCTTTTGTTTTTGTAGGTTTTGTTTTTACTGAGACTTTATGTTTTTCTTCTTTATTTTGATGAGTCGGTTTATTAACTTTCTTTGTGGTTACCTTGAAATTTACCCTTTTATTCCTAGGTTTGAACCAGTCTATTATTAGTATCATATTGCCTTCCTCTCCATTAGAAGGTTCTATACCTGCAGTATTTATTCCCTCTTTTCTTGTTCTGATGCTGTTGTCTTTTACAGGCTAACCTCTCTGGTTCCCTGTTGTAATTCTTTTGGTTTTGGATAGTCCTTGAGAGTTCATTTTCTAGGTTGGTATCTGGCTGGTACAATTCTGTGTCCTAGATTCAGCCAGTAGTCTGACTTTGTTTGTTCTCAGATCGAAGGAATCCCTTTAAAAATTCTTGTAAGTTTGCTTTAGGTTTAACGTAGTCTCTTAATTTCTGTTTATCTGGAAATGACCTAATTGCACCATCATATTTGAACTAGCGTTTTGCAGGATATATTATTCTTGGCTGCCAATTTTTTTCTTTCAAGGTTGTGTATGTGTCATCATATTGCCTTCTTGCCTGAATGGTTTTTGCCGAATAGTCTGAACTTAGTCTTATTGTTCCTCCTCTGTATGTATGTGGCTTTTTGTTTTTCTTGAGCTGCTCTCAGGATTCTGTCTTTGGTTTTAGGGAGTGTGATAATGATATGCCTTGGTGATTTTCTTTTGGAGTCTGTCCTATATGGGGTTAGTTAAGCTTCTTGGGTGGTCAGCTTTTCATCTTTCATGATATTGGGAAAGTTTTCTGTCAACCAGTCTTCAGTGATCCTCTGTGTTTTTCTGTTTTCTCCCCTGTTCTTGAACTCCGATCACTCGCAGATTTTTGCTTTTGATTGTATCTCACATAATTCAGGGTTTCTTCATTTTTCTTCAATTCTTTTTTCTGATTTTTCCTCATACAGAGTTGTATCCAAGTGTTTGTCTTCAATTTTGTTGATCCTGTCTTCCATCATTTCAAACCAGCTCCTCAGCCCTTCTGTGACACTGACTGTTTCTGAAATCTTGTTTATCTTTTGAATTTCTAATTGTTGTTTTTGTATGATTTCTAGTTGTGGATTTATTTTAGCATTTTGTTCCTGTATTATTTTCTTGAATTCTTCTATTTTTTTTTGTTTGTATTTTTCATGCATTTGTTTGCCTTTTCCATGAATTTGTCTATTTTTTCCTCATTTTTGCTTCAACTCTTGGATAGCTCTGAATATTAGAGATTTGAATTCCCTGTCTTGTAGTTCTAGCGCCTTTTATTCTACAGGAAAGTTATCTGGTGTTTTATTTTGGATACCTAATGGAACCATCTTGTCCTGTTTTTGTGTATGTTTTGATATTGTCTGCTGTTTTCGGGGAATTCAGTAGTTATTTTCTTGTTTATTGATTGTAGATTTGTTTGTTTCATCCTGCTTTTGTGTTTTATTTGGTTATGTTTGAGCAGGCGGTCTGTGTGTTCTTTGTTGTTTGTTCATCTGTAGGCACGATACTTTTCACCTCCTTTTCCAGTGGCCAGGGTCAGTCACTCAGATACGGTACAGCAGGGCAGGTATAGCTGAAGGGGAGTTGCTGAGATGGGTTTTTTGTGACACATACTAGGCCTGACAGGATGTGCCAGTAATCAGTGGAGGGCAGGTTCCGGTAGGCCATACCTTCGGTGCTTGGAGGTGTGATGTTCTGTGCACAGTGCAGGTAGGCAGGAAGGAGGGGTGAGATCATGATGTGTGGAACTAAGATGGGAATGGGAAAGAGGAGAGAGGAACAGGAGCCAAAAAAGTACACATAAACAAAGAAAATTGCTAAGGGGGCTTGCTGTTGCAGTGGTGAGATGAGAGACTGAGAAATGGAGAAGAACAGAAAGAAAAAAGGGTAAAAGAAAAAAAATGAAAAAATAAAAATTAGAGGAAATGAAAAAGAAAAGCCCCCAGGGACCCCACCAGTGCAGCTGCTAGGACTGGGGAAGTTGCTCCCAGGCCGTGAAGTACAGGCTGGGTAGAAGGGGTAGAGGTGTCACACAGCACCAGGTGCTCAGGAGACAGGAAGAGAAGATAAGTTAGAGAGACGAGAAACTAGAAATGAAGAAAGAGGAAAAGTGAAAAAAATAAAACAAAACAAAGAAACAAATATAACCAGAAAAACAAAATAAAAAACCAAAACAAGAGAAATGAAATGCCCCCAGGGATGTCACTGTGCGTCCGTGCAGACTAAGGGGGTAGCTCTCAAGCTGCACAGTATTGCTTGGCTAGAAGGAGCTCCCAACCTGAGAAAATAAAAAGAAAAGAAACAAATCAAAACAGAACAAATCAGAAGAAACAAACAAAAGCCCTGGGGCGTCCCACCAGCGTGGTGGTACAGCCCGGGAAGCAGTTTCACAGTTGAGCAGTGTTTCTCAGCTTTTCAGGAAGAAGGAAAGATGGCACACAGAGCCAGGTGTTTGAGAGAAAGGAGGGGGAGGTAGTGAGAGGTAAGGAGGAAATCTAAAGAAACGGAAAAAAGCAACACCAGCAACCAACAAATGGCACTCAGGGAGCCCGCCATTGTGGGCGGGTGGTATTCAAGCTACACTGGGGTGAAGCTGGTGCTACCTGGCCAAGAGACTGGCTGCAGGAAGCAGAGGAAGCCGAGTAAAGAAGGGTGGGTAGTGGGAAAGCATATATCGCTGGTTACTGGTTGTTCTGTCTCCCACTGGAAAATCCGTGAAGCTGCTTTCTTGTACCCTCTGTTCGCTGATCTCCAGTAGGAGTCCAAGGTGGTGGATCTGTACTGTGGTAGCTGATAGGGGACCTCTGCATGTATCTCTCCTCTCTCTCTGTTCTTGGTCAGTTTCTTTTTCCATTCGGTGCTTGGCTGAGTTCTTTTTCTCTTCATTTGATGCTTAGGATTTCAGGATTGACGTGTGTCTCTATTTGACTTAGTTTTTCGGATCTTTGCTGTGCAGGGATGACGTAGTGCTTCTGGATGTTCTGTCGTTCACTGAAAGTGATGTGTTGATGTCTCCTACTATTATCGTGGAGATGCCTATCTCTCTTTTCAAAGCTGTTAGTTTTATGTCTTTTGGATCCTTGTCGTTGGGTGTGTTCATATTTATTATGGTTATGTCCTCCTAGTGTATTGACGTTTTAATCATTATATAGTGTCCTTTATCCTTTGTGGTGGATTTTATTTAAAGTCTATTTTGTCAGAGATTAATATTGACACTCCTGTTCTTTTTTGAGTGTTGTTTGCTTGATATATTTTTTCCATCCTTTGAGTTTTAGTTTGTGTCTTTAAGTCTAAGGTGTGTCTCTTTTAGGCAGCGTATAAGTTGTGTCTCTTCTAGGCAGCGTATAGACGGATTGTGTTTTTTTATCCCTTCTGCCACTCATCTCTTTATTGGTTCATTTAGTCCGTTTACATTTAGCATAATTATTGATAGGTATGAGTTTAGGTCTGTCATTTTGATGTCTTTTTTTGTGTGTTGTTGACAGTTTGTTCCACTTAATTTTCTGTGCTGTGTTGTTTTTTCTTTATGTATTTTCTTTTCAGCTTTTTCATTGTTGTTGATTTTGTATTTGCTGAGTCTTTGTGTTTTTATTGTTTTTTATTTTGTTGTGTAGGATTGTTAGTGTCCTTTTTGGTTACCTTAATATTTACCCCTAGTTTTGTAAGTTTAAACCAATCTTTTATTTCTTTATATCGCCTTGACTTCTTCTCAATATGGAAGATCTATGACTCCATTTTTTTAGTTCCTCTTTTTTGTTTTAATGTTGTCATCTTTTACACATTGACATCTCTGTTTCCCGATTTACAGTGTTTTAGCTTTGATTTATTTTTGTTACTTCCCTATCTGGGTTGATATCTGGTTACTCTGCCCTGTGTTCTAGTCTTGGGTTTTTATTGATTTTCTAACTGGAGGACTCCCTTTAGTATTTTTTGTAATTTTGGTTTGGTTTTTGCAAGTTCCCTAAACTTCTGTTTTTCTGGAAATGCCCTGATTTCAGCATCATATTTGAGAGACAGTTTTGCTGGATATATAATTCTTGGCTGGCAATGTTCTTCCTTCAAGGCTGTATATATGTCATCCCATTACCTTGTTGTCTGAATGGTTTCTGCTGAGTAGTCCAAGCTTAGTCTTATTGACTCTCCTTTGTAGATGACTTTTCGTTTATCCCTAGCCGCTCTTAAAATTCTCGCTTTATCTTTGGTTTTGGCAAGTTTGATTATAATATGTCTTGGTGACTTTCTTTTGGAATCTAACTTGTGTGGGGTTCGATGAGCATCTTGGATAGATATCTTGTCATCTTTCACGATATCAGGGAAGTTTTCTGCCAACAAATTTTCAACAATGCTCTCTGTATTTTCTGTTATCCTCCCCTATTCTGTTACTCCAGTCACTCGTAGGTTATTCCTCTTGATAGAGCCCCACATAATTCTTAGGGTTTTTTCATTTTTCAAAATTTTTAAATCTAATTTTTCCCTAAATAAGCTCATGTGAAGTGCTTTATCTTCAGTCTCACTCATTTTGACTTCCATTGCCTCAATTCTGCTTCTATGACATTCAATTGAGTTGTCTAATTCTGAAATTCTATTGTTAATCTTCTGGATTTCTGATTGCTTTCTCTCTGTGGATTCTTGCAGCTTGTTAAATTTGTCCTTGTGTTCTTCTATAATCTTCTTAAGTTACTCTATTGCTGTTGTATAACTTCCCTAAATTCCTTTATTTTTATGTGTGTTCCTTGTCTTGTTCTATGATTTGCATGATTTCCTTCCTGATCTCTTGAAGAGATCTGTATATTAATCTTTTGTTTTCTACTTCCTGTAATTCCAAGAAGTTCTCTTCCTCAGGAAAATTCTTTTTTTTTTTTTTTTGCATTTTAAAAATTTTATTGTGCTTTAGATGAAAATTTACAGTCCAAATTAGTTTCACATTCAAAAATTTATACACAAATGTTTTGTGACATTGGTTGAAATCCCTGCAGTGTGTCAGCACTCTCATCCTTTCCACTCTGGTTTCACCTGTCCACTCATCCAGTTTTCCTGTCCCTTCCTGCCTTCTCATCTTTGCTTTTGGGCAGGTGTTGCCCTTTTGGTCTCTTATACTTGATGGAACTAAGAGGCATGCTCCTCACGTACATTCTTGTTTGCTTTATAGGCCTGTCTAATCTTTGGCTGAAAGGTGGACTTTGGGTGGCTTCAGTTCTGAATTAGTAGAGTGTCTGGGGACTGTAATCTTGGGGGCTCCTCTAGTCTCTGTCAGACCAGTAAGTCTGATCTTTTT
>NW_004443978.1:16280647-16308260 GCF_000243295.1 Trichechus manatus latirostris
GAGGGGGAGGCAGCGAGAGGCAAGCGAGAAACCAAAAGAAGCAGAAAAGGCAACACCAGCAGCCAACAAACGGCCCCCAGAGAGCCGCCCGCCCGGGCGCACGGAATCCAACCACCCGGCGCCCCCCAGCCAAGAGACCTTGGACCCCTGTCGCAGGTGGCTAGGTGGCATGGGTGGAACCACCAGTTCTCAGGCCTCTGATGTGGGTAAGTGAGGACCCTGCTTAATGGGCAGAGCGGTGTCAAATGTCACGAATCTGCCACTCCACCATATAGCTGATACAGTTGAAGTTAGGCTTCAGATATATACCCTGTTGTATTGTGCTAATGAGGGCCTAACCTGTTTAAATGGGCCCACACAGGTCTATGCAGGGGTGAAAGGCATTTAAAGTCTACGGACCCCTTATGCCTGTGCCCAGGCAAAGAGCTGTGCCTGCCCTGAGTTCCCGGCTTAGAGGAGCTAGCAGATTCGTTTTTCCCTGTTTGTTAATTTGTTCCCTCTCCAAGACTGGGAGAATGGCTCAGGGCATGTGATGGGTCGTACTTCCGGACCAGAGATTGCGGCAATTGCTGAAGCTGGCCTGATATCCGGTGCAGGTGGGGAGGAGGTGGGTAAATGGGAAGAGGTTCTTCCCAAACAGGGTGTTTTTGATCTGCGTGGTGGGTTAGACACATGTGCTTATCTTTTGCCGACTGAACGCTGCTTTTCACTGGATCTGGAGGCTTGAGTAGACTATCCACCGCTGGGTCTCTCCTGATGTGGAAAATGTGCCCCGAGTGCCACTGCTTGCCTCATGGTGCACGCCTGCTGATCTGGGCTGCAGGGTGCTGGTTACTGCTGGGCAGGTCTGGCAGCTCCTCACTGCTTCCAAACCGTCTCTCCTTCCCCCTGCCTCTCAGTCCGATTCCTCAACTTTGCCTTTGATGTTCAAGGCTCTTAGATTGTCATATATAATCGATTCACTTGTTTTTTTGGGTCTTTGTTGTAAGAGGGACCACAGGAAGCATCTGACTACCCTGCCATCTTGGCCCCGCCTCCTCTCTATCTTTACCTTTTTTGATCTCTTTATTTAATGTTTATTTCTCTTTCACTGGTTTTACATCTTATCTGTTTTCTCTTTTTTCTTTGTGTTTATCTTGTTCTAACTTCTTTAGTTGGACACTTAGGTTATTATTATTATTTCTTCTAATATAAATATTTAAGACTATAAGTTTTCTTCTAAGTATCACTTTTTCTGTATCCCACAAGTTTTGAAATATAACACTTTTATTATTTCTTATTAAGTATTTTGTTTCCCTTTAATTTCTTATTTGATTCATGAGTTATTTAAAAATTTTTTTTAATTTCAAAATTTTATTTTCTTTTACTTACTCCTATCTTAATTGTACTAGCCCTAGTGGTGCAATGATTAAGTGTCTGGTTGCTAACTGATATGTTGGTGATTCACATCCACCAGCTGCTCTGTGGAAGGAAAGACCTGGTAATCTGCCTCCATTAAGATTTGAGCCTTGGAAACCATATGGGGCAGTTCACTCTGTCTTGTAGAGTTGCTATGAGTCAGAATATACTCGAAGGCATACAACAACAACAACATCTTTTTTTTTAATGACTTATTTTTGTTGTTGAGAATATACACAGCAGGACTTACACCAATTCAGCAGTTTCTACGGTTCAGTGACACCAATTACATTCTTTGAGTTGTGCAACCATTCTCACCTTGCTTTTCTGACTTGTTCCTCCCTGTTAACATAAACTTGCTGCCCCCTAAGTTTCTTGTCTAATCCTTCGAGTTGTCTTTGTCAATTCAGTCCCATATAGATAGTTCTTAAGAGCACAATGTTCAAGGTTCACATTCTTTACTAGTTCAGCTAAACTATTGTTTGGTTAAAGAAGACTTCAGGGTATATTTTTGGTTTAAGGTTTTAAAATTATTTCAGGGCAATAATTTTGGGGGGTTCATTCAGCCTTCATGGCTCGAGAAAGTCTAGAGTCCATGAGAATTTGAAATTCTGTTCTGCACTTTTCCCCCTTTGATCAGGATTCTTCTATAGAATCTTTCATCAAAACTTTTGGTAATGGTAACTGCGCATCATCAGTTCTTCTGGTCTCATGGCAAAGGAGACAGCTGTTCATGGAGGCAATTAGCCACAGATTCCATTTGCTCCTCCTATTTTTGACTCTCCTTTTTGCTCCAGGCGAATAGAGATCAGTTGTTCAATTGTTGTACCTAGGATGGCTGTTTGCAAGCTTTTAAGACTCCAGGCATTACACGATAAACTAGAATATAGAAGCATTAAACCTGATATTAGGCCAGTTAACTGAGATGACCCATGAAACCGTGACCCTAATCCTCTAAACCTAGGAACTAAATCCCATGAGGTGTTTCGTTGTGCATAAGCAGCCTCAGCAGCCACTCTTCTTTTTTTTGGTCGGTATTGTAAATGTATCTATTACACAACTTTTGCCAATTCAGCTTTTAACAAGTTTACAACTTATTGACAGCATTACGTTAGTTAGCTGTGCAACCCTGCCCTTAATCAATGTGATTTTTTCATCGCAGTAAACTGAAACTCAGCGCTCCCTAAGCAATAAACTCCTCTCTCCCTTCTTCCCACCCCTGGAAAACACTAATAAACTTTGGTCTCTATACACTTGCCTGCTCCTGTCTTTTTATATAATTGAGATCATATAATATTTGACATTTTGTGATTGACTTATTTCACTTAGCATAATGTCTTCAAGCTCCATCCATATTGTCGCATATATGAAGACCTTTCATTTCTCTTACTGGCTGAACAACATCTTAATTCTATTATAGTCAGAGAGTGTGTTCTGTATGCCATTGTTTCTTGAAAGTTGTTGTGATTTAGCTTATGATTTAATGTATAATCAGTTTTTGTAAATATTCATGTGTGCTTGAGAAGAATATGCTGCCCTCTGATTGTTGGGTACAGAGTTCTGTAAGTGTTTGTTGGATGAAGCTTTTTAATTTTGTTGTTCAGACCTTCTATATCTTACTGATGTTTTTGGTCTGCTTGACCTTTTCATAATTGAGAAAGATGTGTTGAAATCTTTCATCATGAGGGATTGTTTGTTGATTTCTCCTTGTTGCTCTGTATTTGCTTTATATAAATTTGAGGCTTTTTTTTAAAGATACATGTAAGTTTAGAATTATAATCTCTGGTAAATTTCAACTTTCATCATTTATTATCATTTTTCATCTATGTTTATTAATACTTTTTGTCTTAAGGCTTTTTTTTTAAAATTGTGGTAAATACATATGTAACCAAACACGTGGCATTTCAGCATTCTACACATGGCAGTTCAGTAACATTATGTTTATCATGTTGTTTAGCTACATTGTTTGGATTGATACTTGTCTTTTTTTTCCATGTCCTTTTGCTTTCAGCTTTTCCATATCCTTATGCTTTAAATATATCTTTTTTAAATAATACAGCAAGATTTTGAAATCTATCCTGTTACTCTAATGGGAAATAATTATTATTTTTAAAGACAGTATTTATTTTGAATTACATACAGGTTTGATATTTTATTTGCTTACTCATTCTTTGTTGCATCTCCCGTCATCCTTGGATTATTTTCCTTCTTCTGGAAGTATATAATTTATTTATTTATTCATTCAACCTTCAACAAACATTTATTGAGTGCCCTATGATGTATCAGGCGCTTTTCTGGATGCTTGACATATTAGTGATTAAAATATACAAAATTCCTGCCTTCATGGAACTTACAATCTTTGGGGGAGATAGGCAGTATAAGTAATAAATTGTATGATGTTTGAGAACATGATGAAGTGTTATGGATCAAAGTGTAAGTAGAGCAGAGAAAGGGGGATCAGGTGCGCTTATGAATGGGTGATAGGATGTGGAAGGTCAGGTTGCAGTGTTAAATAGAATGGTCCTTCAGAACTTCATTAAGTGCAGGACTCATGGAGGTAAACTCATTTTATTTGTAAATGTCTTTCTTTTATTTTTGTTCCCAAAAGGTAGTTTTTTAAGGTACACTTTTCTAGATTTATAGTTCTTTCTCTTAGTACCTTAAAGATATCATACTCCTGTCTTCTGGTTTTCATTGATGGGAATTCTGCTGTCATTCTGTTATAGGTGCCCTTTCCTTTTTCTTTGGCTGTTTTCCTTTGTCTCTGACTTTCTCGAAGGCTGGATTCTTGTTTTTCATCAGTTCTGGGAAAATTGAGCCATTATTTCTTTAAATATTTTCTCTCCTTTATTCTCTTTCCTTCAGTTTGACATATATTAGACTTTCTGTCATCTGTAGCTCTTACCATCTCATGTTTTCCATCATTTTTTCCTCTCTGATTAGAATTGCAGTAAAATGTATGTTAAATATACATTATACCTTTAGGAGAAATTGGAAAAATTGTTCATGACCTGATTGTTTTGAATTCTTGATCATGTACTTTAAAATCTATTAGTTGTTGATTTGTAAAATTTGCATAGATTGAAATGTATACATCTTAGGTATACAATTCATTGAATTTTGACAAGTCTATAAAATCATATAACTCACCCCGTTAAGATATAGAGCATTATTAGTACTACAGAAAGTTTTCTCATGTCCTTTCCTAGTCAGTGCCTACGGAAGACAACCAGTCTTGTGTTTCTTTTTCACCACAAACTAGTTTACCTCTTATGAAACTTCATATAAGTCAAATCATACAGTATGTGTTCTTTTTTGTTCAGCTTATTTTACTCAGCTTATGTCTGAAAGATTATCCATATTGTTGTACATGTCACTAGTTTCTTTTGCTGAGAAGTCCTCCCTTGTTGACTGCACCACAATTTGTTTACCTATCCGCTCGTTGATAGACATTTGGATTTTTTCCGGGTTTTGACTATTGCAAATGAAGGTGTTATGAATATTCTTGACAAGTCTTTTTGTGATATATATTTTTACTTCTCTAGGATAAATACTTACGAGTTTAATGGATGGGTCATAGCTAGTTTTATACTTAATTTAGAATTTTAAAATTTTGATTTAAAATTTTGAAATTGTGGTTAATATTTCTCCCTTATAAATAGGAAGCCAAATTGGATATATTTACCATTATATTTTTAAACTGATTTTTGAAGTCCTTGAGATGTGTTCTATATAAGTATTTTGATTGGATGAATGCAATTTAATGATCTAGTTAATTTCATCCTAGGTGCTTGTCAATATTATTATCATTCTTAAATTCCTTAATTTGTATTTTGGCTTCAGTGTATCTTATGTTTACTATCCTTAACCAGTGGTTCATTATGGATATAAATTAAATAACATATGAATAATAATAAAAGTGATTTAAAGCTTATAAAAATACCATTGTAGTCATATGTACAGTGATTTATACACCTGTTACATAGCGAGGATGGTGAGACTTTGTCTCACACAATTTGGACATGTTATCAGGAGTGACCAGTCCCTGGAGAAGGACATCATGCTTGGTAAAGTAGAGGGTCAGCGAAAAAGAGGAAGACCCTCAAGGAGATGAATTGACACAGTGGCTGCAACAATGGGCTAAAGCATAACAACGATTGTGAGGATGGTGCAGGACCGGGCAGCATTTCATTCTGTTGTACATGGGGTCGCTATGAGTTGGAACCAGAACAACACATACTCACTTGACATGCACACTGCAGCTCTGAAACAATTCCATTTTAAAGAGAAAAACTCACAGTTTATTATTTGATAGATCATTTATAAAGAAAATGTTCTATATTCTACTTTGGTGAGCAGTGTCTGGGGTCTTAAAACCTTGTGAGCAGCTATCTAAGATACTCCACTGGTCTCTCTCAGTCAAGAGCAAGGGAGAATGAAGAAAACCAAAGGCACAAGGGAAAGATTAGTCCAGAGGACTAATGGACCTCAACTACCACAGCCTCCACCAGACGGAGTCCAGCACAGCTAGATGGTGCCTGGCTACCGCCACTGACTGCTCTGACAGGGACAATAAAGGGTACCGGACAGAGCTGGAGAAAAATATAGAACAAAACTGTAACTCACAAAAAAAGAGCAGACTTACTGGCCTGACAGAGACTGGAGAAACTCCGAGAGCATGGCCCCCAGATACGCTTTTAGCTCAGTAATGAAGTCACTCCTGAGGTTCACCCTTCAGCCAAAGATTAGACAGGTTCATAAAACAAAATGAGACTAAAGGGGTGCACCAGCCCAGGGGCAAGGACTAGAAGGCAGGAGGGGACAGGAAAGCTGGTAATAGGGAACCCAAGGTCGAGAAGGAGAGTGTTGACACGTCTTGGGGTTGGTGACCAGTGTCACAAAACAATACTTGTACTAATTGTTTAATGAGAAGCTAGTTTGTTCTGTAAACCTTCATCCAAAGTACAAGAAAAAAAGAAAACTTTAATTACTATTTGATAGATTATAAGACAAAATGAAAACCATTGCCTTTTCCACCTTTGATATTGCAAACCGTAGAACACTGTATAGGAATTCTACCAGTTGGAAAACATTGTCCTTTGAGATCTTTGAGGGTTTGGAATTTTAGGATATCCTCTGGAACTTTGTTGCAGTATGAATTTACAATTAACTTTGTAATCCAGATATATTAAAGCCTCTTAAAAGCATCTTTCAATCACTTTATTTTAAGCTAAAAACCTTTCTGTTAACTTTTTTGAGTGATTTAGGGTGTAAATAAAATATAAGATTTTTAGTTAATGTAAAATTGTATTCTCTGTCTTAGATATGTTTGACACTAATTTGTATAGTGCTGCAGAGATACTCAATGCATGTTTATTAAATAAAGAAAATAAAAGATTATTTAGGAATAGATACCTTGACTGTTGTTTACAAGAAACAATGTTTATACTATTGGCCACCAGAAAGGTGATTTTCTAAAGAGGGAAGAGGAAAGTAATAGGATATTCCGACACTGAGATTTTACCTGGTTTCAACCAATCCAGATACATGAGAGTAGAAAATTCTAGATAAACCATACTTTGTTTACATAGACTGCATATACTCTGAGCCTGCAGTGGCCCCACTGCAGTGTTTGTGGGAGATACATGTGATTCCAAATCTAGACTCCTGTAGCCAGTGCCATCTTTCCATGTTTAATACACTCAAAGATGTTAGAAATTATTGCTGGCATTGTTGTACTATAATTTAGGGCATAAGTCATCTGCTTTTTTCAAGTTATGCCAATTATAATGCTGGTCTCAAACCTAACAAAGGTGTATTAAGAGGGTTTGATATATTTTCAAAACATGTATTTCTATCTTTTATATTGTGTTAGGATACCTCCATGATACAGCAATTTCAGGATACACCTATACATTTGAGATATTATTCTTGTATTTAACCATTTTATATTGGAATAATTCTGTACAGAAGAAAGACAAAGTTAATAAGATATATAACTGATAAATAGCATCTCTTGGCAGATTTCAGAGTTAGAGTGCTGGTTAGAGGCTTATTTTTCTGATGGAAAGCACCTTTGTTTTAAGGAATTTATTGCTTTTTAAGTCATTTACACATTACTTAATTTAATTTTTAGAATAACTGAGTAACATCCATCTCTATTTTGCAGCAGATAAAAATGAAAAATTTTACATTAATCCCAAGATCCTGGAATTTAGAGAGTGATTACTAGTTTATTGGTTACTTCAGAAAGTTTTATTTCAGTGTTTTCCATAAGACAATATCTATGCCAGCTGTACACCCATGTTTATTCTGAAGGGAACTGTAGTTTATATGGTTGTGTTTTAGTCACAGTTTTATCAAAAAAGTAATGTGAAAAGCATGTTTCACTCAAGGACAATAGGTGCATGTGTATCTGTGTGGTGTGTGTATTTTTCAAAAAATATTTATGGAGTGTAAGAGTGTAATAGTAGCTCGATACAGTAACAGTCATTGTGTGTTTTTTAACCTAAGATTTCATTCCTGCACAAATGAACTCTATGAAGATTATTATGGCTGAAATACCAATGTTTGTCTTTCACCTAGTTTATCTGCACTTCATAAAAATGCTTAAAAATTACTTCATCATCCTTAAATTTGCTTTTCAGTATGTGAAGTCTGTGAACTAATTCTTGAGTATTTATGAAGTAATTCTGATTTTTACAGGTGTTGCAGGCCCGTAGGAATATTTAGCTTAATTTGGAACAGGATTCTCCATGTTTTACTTGATTTTTCATTTTTGAAAACCAAGTTACAGTAAATCCATCTATGTGTAATCCTGACATCGGTTTTTGTGTCTCTACAGTAGTGCAGTTAGGCATAGGATTTCTCATCTTTCACAATGTCCTGATTGAAATGCTAAGAGAATTGATTTACAAACAATATATATCACTGCATATATATTATATATTCTCTCAGTAAAATTCTATTTTATAGAGTGCTTGGGTAGGATCAGCAATTGCAATTAATAAAGAAAGAACCAATGAAGAATACCTTCTCTTGAGTTCTGTTGTTGTTAAGTGTCTATTTGTTTGAGTCACGGGAGAAAGATACAGCTGTCAGCTTCCGTAAAGATTTACAGCCTTGGAAGACCTATGAGACAGTTCTGCTGTGTCCTATAGGATTGCTATGAGACAGAATTGACTCTGTGGCAATGGGTTTTAGGTTTTTTTGTTTGATAGTTGTCTGTTTCTGAAAACAAACAGTATAAGACCAGTTCTTTAATTTGTAGCATGTTCATGGTGAGCAACATAGAATTTAGAGCAAGAACCATAGAAATGTAGATGATTAGATGTAAGTACCTTCTCCTAATAGACTTCATGTAAATTTTTTTGTGGCCTACTCTACCTCTGAATTTTTAAATTTGCTTTAAAGAAAAATCTTTTGTTTGCTTCTGCTTTTAATATTTACATATACCTTCTGAAGTGGCCCCAGGAGCTCATTGACTTTTTTTGGTGATTGCTTAGTCTGGCATTTTAAAAAGTTCTTAGCCAGGGCTCCCTGAAGATAAACAAAGTCTTGCTGAGCAGTATGAGCAGTGAACCACACGGGAGGTGGAGCTGCTCTTGAACCTGGGGCTGTGCCAGGCTCTCTCTGTGATGCATGCTTAGGGGGTAAGGATGGGTGTTTGGGGTTCTGGAACTCAGCTGGAAAACTAGTGCCCTAGGATGAGAACACTACCACGACTGTTGTTAACACGAAGACCTGCAGTAACCCTTCTTTTTTATTCTGTAAGAAATATATATTTGTTTATTTTCATGAAGCTTTTCTCCTTCCTCCTCTAATTCTGATTTTTATCCGGCAGTGTAAAGCCTGTGTGTCCTGCACGGGTCAGCACAGGAGAGTGTAGGCTAACATATGAGGGAGCTGTCTCGATTCCTCAGTTGGTAATCGACCCCGAGGTGATCCTGTTCCACTGAGGAAAGGAGTCTTTTCCTTTCCTCTCCTTCCACAGGCTAAAGGAAACATTCTCCATTTACTTTAATGCTTTCCTTAGATAATTTCAGTCTTAAAGGAGATGTGCAAGAACACTAAGAACTCTCATACGCCCTCACCCTGATTCTCAGTTTGTAATATTTTGCCACATTTGCTTTATTCTTGTTTTTCTCTCTCTCTCTCTGTAGATATATCTCAGTTTGTAATATTTTGCCACATTTGCTTTATTCTTGTTTTTCTCTCTCTCTCTGTAGATATATATGTTAGTATTATTTTTCAATAATTTATTTCATTTTTGTTGTTATTGAGAATATACAAAGCAAACACATACGCTAATCAAGTGTCTACATGTACAATTAGTGACATTGATTACATTCTTTGAGTTGTACAACCATTCTTACCCTCCTTTTCTGAGTTAATCCTCCTCCATTAACAAACTCGCTGCTTGCTAAGGTTCCTGTCTAACCTTTTGAATTGCTGTTGTCAGTTTGATCCCATATAGATAGTTCTTAAAAGAGCGTAATGCTCAAAGTAGACATTCTTTACTAGTTATGCTGAACTATTATTTGGTTTTAAGAAGACTTCAGAGGATATTTTTGGTTTAAGGTTTAAAGATTATCTCAGAGCAATAGTTTCAGGGGTTCACCCATCCTCCATGGCTCTAGAAAGTCTAGAGTCCATGAGAAGCTGAAATTCTGTTCTGTAATTTCCCCTTTTGATCAGAATTCTTCTATAGGATCTTTAACCAAAATGTTCAGTAATGGTAGGCAGGCACCATCCAGTTCTTCTAGTCTCATGGCAGAGGAAGCATTTGTTCGTTAGCCACATTCCATTTCCTTCTTCTATTCCTGACTCTCTTCCTTCCTCTGTTGCTCCAGGTGAATAGAGACCAATTATTGTGTCTTAGATGGCCACTTGCAAGCTTTTAAGATCTCAGGCACTATGAAACAACTAGGAGGTAGAACAGAAGCAGTAAACATGATATTAGGCCAATTAACTGGGCTGTCCCATGAAACCATGACCCTAAACCTCCAAACCAAGGAACCAAATCCCATGAGGTGTTTGGCTATACATAAGCAGCCTCAGCAGCTACACTTTATTTTTGTCATTAATGTGTGACGATCACACAACTTTTGCCAATTCAACTTTTTACAGGTGTACAACTTATTGACAGCAATTCCATTAATTAACTGTGCAACTCAACCCTTAATCAATATGATTTTTCCATTGCCGTATGCCAAAACTCAGTACTCCATAAGCAATAACCCCCACTTCTCCTCTCCCCTGGTAAGCACTAGTTAACTTTGGTCCCTATACATTTGCCTGTTATTTTCTTTTTATATAAGTGAGGTCATATAGTATTTCTCCTTTTGTGATTGATTTATTTCACTCAGCAGAATGTCTTGAAGCTCCATCCATACCGTAGCATGTATCAAGACTTCATTTCTCCTACTGGCTGAATAGTATACCGTTGTATGAATGTATCACATTTTGTTTATCCATTCTTCTGTTGATGGGCATTTAGTGCTGCAATGAACATTGGTGTACAACATTCAAGTGACCACCAAACACACGAAAAGATGTGCAGCATCGCTAGCCATCAGAGAGTTACAAATCAAAACCACAGTGAGATACTATTTCACTCCTACTAGGATGGTAAAGGAGCCCTGGTTTCTCAGTGGTTAGTGCTGGCCTCCTAACGGAAAGGTCCACTGTTTGAACCCATCAGCCACTCCATGGGAGAAAGAGGTGGCAATGTGCTTCCATAAAGATCTCAGCCTTGGAAACCCTATGGGGCAGTTCTGCTCTGTCCTGTAGGGTTGCTATGAGTTGGCATTGACTTGAGGGCAATGGTTTGGCTTTTTTATTTTTTATTTTTTTAAGGATGGCTAAAATTAAAAAAAAAAAAAAAAAACCAAGAAAACAAAATAACAAATGTTGACAAGGACGTGGGAAAAATGGAACCCTTATCCATTGGTAGTGGGAATGCAAAACGGTATAGCCGTTGTGGAAAAGTGTGGCGGTTCCTCATAAAAACTAAAAATAGAGCTACTTATATGGCCTAGAAATTCCACTCCTAGGTATATATATACATATTATTTTCCTCAACCTTTTAAGAGTAAGTTACCGGCATGAGACCCTTTTACCTCTAAATACTTTAGTATAGATTTCTTAAGAACAAGGACATTCTCTTTTATGACCACAATATAGTTATCAAAATAGGAAAGTTAATGTTGATAAAATATTGCCATCTATAATTCGTATTTTCTAAAATATGTCAGTACGATCTTTATTGCAAATTTTCCCCCATTCTGAGTGGGACCCAGAAGCCTCAGAGACAGGAGACAGCTGCTTGTAGTCACTAAATGTAAAACGCCTTAAACATGTGGGACCTGGGACAGGACATAGAAACACAAAGATGCCTCCCAGGAGCATACAGTTTTCTGTGACACAATTGGCAAGTATGTTATTGATACAGCAGAGAAGGGAGCTTGCTATAAAATTTCTCACAAGCAAGTGATTGTCAGAGAAAATGATAGTAGCGTACTTCAGGACTGTAAATGCCGTTATCTTCATTTATTGTACTGAATGAGTTACTTTTAGCAGTTTGTATAGAATATTTAAAAAATACTAAAAATCACATTTATTACTTATACTTTTCCTCTACAAATTTTCAATCAGGAATTTAATTCTTGAGATTAAAGAGGCACTGTTATATACTATATTGATATTAAATTACTAATTGTTTTCCATTAAAAACCATGTTAGTCTTATTATGAGAGACGAGCAAGAAGACACCCTTTGTTCAGGATTTTTCAGTAGAAAATACATTTTGACTTGAACAGGATTTAAATGGCAACTTGGTAATAGATAATTTTAGGAGATTGCTCAATGTTCTACTTAAGGATTAGCTCTGATTTTATGTTATGTCATGATTGTTCTGAGAAATGCTGTGTTGTCATATCAGGTTGTCACACACCATGCTTTGCAAATACTCATGCCACTTTTGCTTCACAGGAAAATGACTCAGGCACTTTGGACACAGTGGGTGCGGTGGTTGTGGATCAAGAAGGTAACGTTGCTGCTGCTGTCTCCAGTGGAGGCTTGGCCTTGAAACATCCAGGGAGAGTGGGGCAGGTAATTAATTATGGGTTTTTTAAACCAGCTTTTCAAGTTAATGTGTGGAATTTTTTAGCTCACAATTCTTTTTAACCAGTAGAGACATTTTCTTTTCTTTAGAAAAAAATAAATTTTATCATTGGTGTTTAACATTTATTTAATATAAATCATCAACCAGATACCTTTTCAAGACTGTGATATTTACAATAGGTAATAAGCTAGAATGCTGCTTCTTAGAAGCAAGGATGGCGAGACTTGTCTCGCTTACTTTGGACATGTCGTCAGCAAGGACCAGTTGCTTAAGAACAACATCATGCTTGATAAAGTAGAGGGTCAGTGAAAAAGAGGGAGACCCTCAATGAGACGGATTGACACAGTGGCTGCAACAGTGGACCCTAACATAGCAACCATTGTGAGGATTCCACAGGACTGGGCAGTGTTTCGTTTCGTTGTGCATTAGGTCGCTATGAGTTGGAGCAGACTCGATGCCACATAACAAGAACAATCCTATGTTTTACCACTTTCAACAGGCTGAGCGCTGACCTAGGTATTTAGTGGACATTTAACAAATATTGGTTGATTTCCAGTTTCTTTAGTTATAAATGTCACTCTTTAGGAGCAAGCAGTATCTGACTATATTGTTGCTCTTTCGGTGGGAAAATGATTTTAGAGTTACATGTTTTATATCCTCCTCAAAGAACAGTAACGTGTTGACTCTCTACATTCCTCCCCTGGTCAAGCATTTCAGACATTTTATAGACTAACCAGTATTTCAGGTCACTGACACATGATCCTACTCATGAATTCTAGAAATAAGAAGGATCTGATTTCTGTGAAACTTGTTTATTCCCAGTTCTCTTGTATATATTCTCATCAACCTCCTCCCCAATCTATAGCCTTTAGTTGTATATTGAGAATAAAAGCTAACAATCTGTTTGCTTTTGTGAGCTTTCTGAGTATAAACCAATTTGGCACATTACTTACTAGGTGCTTTTGTTGAATGAGCAAATGAATTGGACATTCTTATGGAGTCTGCTAAAGCAATTGCAAGGGGTGTGTTTCTACTCGGTCTTTGGGTCTTGGGTTACATATGAGGGACTGCTTGGCATGCTATGTTTGCTTTGTTCCTCACATTTGAAGAAGAGTCAGTGTCTCAGTTGGTTTGGTCATGGTGGTTAGCAAATGCTTGGAGCAGAGTGATCTGATACATGGAGGACATCTTTGCAAAGCCTAAGTGATGGTCCCTGATCTGCTCTTTATTGTGGATAAGCCACTTGCAGTCCTGTACTGGATGGAGCGGGGAGAGAATAATGACTTTTGTGCTACTCTTTGCCTACCGTACCAAGGGGATTTATGGAGAATGATTACTCAACATGTGTACAATGCTTTGAACTCATTATAAAAAGCCTTTGTCTGGTCATGGTGCTTTTCTACATTATAAAAACACTGTGTATTTGTCAAGTTTGGAAAAGAAAATCAAGCTTGGTGTATCAGATTTGGATGTCCTGGTGGAGAAGGAGCGAGAAGCCAGCAGAGCCGCATTCGTTACATTGTAATTCCCAGTACTTTCTCAGTGGTTTCTGTTTGTTTTGGTTAACATAATAGCGACAACAGGGGCAAGGACGGTCCTGGACTATGTTAGCAGGATATTACATGTTAGCAGGATATTACATGTAACAGTCTTAAAGCCATTCTGCTACTGCACATGGGGTTGTCCTGGAAAAAGCTCTACTTTTTTTGGTAAAACTTAGATGTTGATTTGCCCCACTTGGCTAGTTTATGAACACACAGCTTGTGAGAGGTGAAAAATTAGGAAGGGATGTGGAGGAGAAAAGTAATGGTGCTTAAAGGAAAATATGGTTGCTTAACGTGGCTATATTGCTTAGACAGAAGAGCTGTAAGAAGTCTGGAAATATGTAATCATCAGATGGGAGCTGTTCTTGACAGTTAGGATGCTGTTGTATTTAGGCTGATGCAGGAGAACTCAGTTGCAGAGTGGAACAAATACAAAAGCAAGCTGTAGCTAACACTCATTTTTTTTTTTTAGATGTGCTAAAACTAGTACTTTTAAATATGTATTTAATGAACAAATGAGCTGTTTATAATTTTTAGCATATTACCCTATTCTAGCTATGTGATAACAGTTCAAATGTTGTAATGTCAGTTTGAATTAGAATTTGTTTGCTTCTTTAACTTACAGTAATAATTAGAATTTACAACTTAGACATGAGGAAGTACTTATCATATTCCAACCCCCTGCCCTCAGAATACACACACACACACACACGCACACACACACAAATAGTCAATTGAGTTTAGTAGTTGAAGACTGTGGGCTTTGGATTCAGGTAAACATTTATTCTAATCCCAACTCTGCACTTAACTAGGTCTCTTACTTATGACAAGTTATTCAACATCTTTAAGCTCTACTTCTCAAAACTGTAAAATGAGGGTAACTAGCTACCTTACAATGTTGTAGAAGATTAAATGAAATAATGCACTTAAATTACTTATCATAGTTTTTAGTAATAACAGCTGAACCTTCCATTTATTAAATTTTTGTTATATGCTAGGCGTGGTGGTCAACATGTATGTGGATTCATGTGGTTCTATGACAAAGCTGTAAGGTGGATTGTTTTATTATCTTCATTGTATAGAAGAAACTAAGGTCCAGAGAAGATTTGATGATATTAATAATAATTAAGTAGTATCATTTATATGATTGACTTCACTGCATGCTACATTTTTAATACAATTTTACTACCAAAAAGAAGAAACCTTGGTTTGGTTTGGTTTGTTTGTTTTTTAGACCTGCTTAAGTTTGCTGTGTTTTGCCAAAAAAGTGAATAAGAAACCACTGATTATTTCTTTTACCTTAAGAGCTCAGCTGCTAACCAAAAGTTCGGCAATTTGAATCTATCAGCTGCTCCTTGGAAACCCTATGGGGCAGTTCTACTCTGTCCTATAGGGTTGCTATGAGTCAGAATCAACTCAAAGGCAATGGGTTTGGCTTGGTTTTGGTTATCACTATCTCAGCCTAACCAATTTTAAAAGGTTAAGAAGGGAGATGACTTTAGGTCGTGAAATTAGGGGTGGGAGGTGTTATAAAGGAAATTCGATTAGAGAGAAGAAACAAAGGGTAAGAATAAATCTTACTTTTCTAGAAAGAGATGATCTCACTAGATTTCTTAGAGGTGGCCCTATGTACTATTTTTTTGGTATTGTGTAGGCTCCTGGCCTAGCTAATTGTAGGGAATGGAAAGGACAATAGGCAAATGTCTAGGACTTTGGATAGAGGAAGAAAAGGCCTTTCCACTGGGCTGAGGTGTTCTCTGAGGCTTTGGCTGACTCAGCACCTGTCTCGGGGAATACTCATCAACAGGCTATCTCACAAGTCTGCCAGTTGTAAAATCCATGTGTTGAATCACTTCTGTAGAGCTTTCAGTTGCCACATTACCCAGCAGTGTCAAGTCGTCTTATGTGTTTTAGAAGCACTGTGTTTTCAAAGGCAGTAATAGATTTTCTACTCTCTGCCATAATGAGAGTGTTGTGTTCAGTGCTTGGTACTACTTTTAAAAGGGATGTTGTCAGAGAAAACTGGAAATGGCAGTTGTGGTCACCATGAGAGACTTCATTTCCAATTGATCCCAAGCACTCTTTCTCACTTGGCCCTGGAAACTTAGAAACTTCCACAAGACAGAGCCCTAGACGGTTACTGGCAGTCAATCAGATGGAAGAATTTAAGCTTATGTATTATTCTGGACTCTGGATTATTTCTCAAATAAGGTAATTAGGGGATTGGCATGGAGAATAGTTCACAAATCTGGAATTCTTTAAGAGAGAAATTAACCCATTGCCGTCAAGTCGATTCTGACTCACAGCAACCTGTAGGACAGAGTAGAACTTCCCCATAGTGTTTCCAAGGCTTGTAACCTTTAGGGAAGCAGACTGCCACATCTTTCCTGCACAGAGTGGCTGGTGGGTTTGAACCGCCGGCCTTTCGGTTAGCAGCCAAGTGCTTAACCACTGCTCAACCAGGGCTCCTTAAAAGAGAAATTAGGGGACTAGAATAGCTCTTTTCAAAAAAATTTGGAGGACTTCAGAGAGTATAACCATGATGCGTGGGTGGAAGTTATGATAAAGCAGATATTTGCTCAGTCTAAGGAAGAATTTTCCACCAATGGGAAGTGTCCAAAAGGGGAATAGTTTCCCACATGAGATAGTGAGGTTCTCCAAACCGGAAGTGCCTGGGATGTTTCATTGAGATACTTGTTTTGGTAAGATATTGGAGCATATTAATTCTAAGATCTTTATAAAATAGAATATCATAGTAAGCTGAACTATGTCTGGTCACCATTTCGAGTCTTAGCTCATTCTGTAAGTCCTCAGAAAAGAGCCCCTAGAGAATAATAGACCTGTTTTATGGAGATATCTTTTTCCTCCATCAATGGTAGTGAATACGGTATGTTTTGGTGCAGCTTGCTTTTTTTCACTCAACAGTATGTCATGGAGATCTTTTGTATTAGTTCCTAAAGATCTGCTTAATTATTATTGTTTTTAAAACTTTTGCAATAAATACCATGTATTGCTATGTGAAAGTTTATTTAGCCATTGCTTTACTGGTTGACATTTTGGTTGTTTCCAATTTTTTGTTCTTACTAACCACGTGGTAATGAGCATTCTTGAGTATGCCTCCTTGTATTTCTCTAATGTGTTAGCTAGCTAAGGGATTTTCTAACTGTTTGTACAAAGGAGTGGAAAAGTTATCAGTTTTGATTTCCCTCCCAAAGGCAGAGAAGTCATTGTGGATAGTGAAGAGCTGAATCCTGACATTCTTTGGTGGCATTGTTGGAAACAAAATAGGAATGATTGGCATATTCTTTTATAAAACCATAGTAGCTTGTTGTGTACCTGATGGCTCAAATATATAAATCCATTCTACCACCGAACAAAACAATTCGTTTAACCGTGCTTTTTTGCCTTCTGTTTTTTCATCTGGCGGAATCTAGCACAGTGGTGAGCATAAACTGGGCACTTTGGTAGATAACTCTCTGCACTTCTTGTCCTGCCAACCCAAGGAAAGCATGGAAAAAGCAGGGTTTCCTAGAGCGTGGCAGGAAGGCCCCCTGCATTCCAATCTCCTGGGGCCCCAGTTAATAGTGCAGATTTCTGACATACTGAGTCAGAATCTCCAGAATCAGGGTTCCCATCAGCAAGCTCTCTAAGTAATTTGACACACATCTAGTTTGAGAATCACTGTTTTAAGACAACCACAGTGATCTCAAAGGCTCAGAAGAGCAACTGGCTGACAGACTACAAAGGGGAGGAAGATTTTTCAGTGTGGAAAAATTGTTGCTGATGAGATTAAGAAACTTTCGAAAAATTTCAGATTAGTGGAATAGTTGCAAATACAGTTTTGATGGTGTGAGAACCATTGTTTGGGTGGATCTTATACTACTTTTGGTATTATCGCCAGCTGACCCACATCATTACTAAACCAGGTTTTATTAGCTGAGTATGATATTGTCCTCTGTTGAAAGCTGGTAATTACATAAAATATTTCAGAAATATTGTATCTGTTTTCTTTTTCCCAGGCTGCTCTTTATGGATGTGGCTGCTGGGCTGAAAATACTGGAGCTCATAATCCCTACTCCACAGCTGTGAGTACCTCAGGTATTTGCTGCTTTCATGACCATTTTTCATAACTTCAACCTTGTAGGTTATTTAATGATTAAAATTGATATGCATTTTTACACAAACATAAAGCATGCACTAAGACTTTGGATAGACAAGACCATTGATGCGTGAAAGATCTTTGATATTTGGGAGCTTTTAAAGATCATTTAGTATCAAACAGTGTAAATGCTTTGCTAGTATTTTCAGTATAGCCCTGGAATTAACTACGGCTTAATCATATTTTTTATGGATTCTTTTCCTAATGACCCATGATGGTGCCAAATTTAGACCACAAAAGATATAAAAGTAGCAAGACATTTCTAAAACTAACAGATGATTTCACAGGTAAAATGTTCATATGAAACTTATAAGGTGTATTTCAAAACACATAGTTTATGACATCTACTCCTAGAAGTACACTAATAATAAAATACAGGTCCTCTTTTTGTAGCTGTGTTAGAAAAGTCATTATCATATAGCAATGAATGTGTGTGTGTGTGTGTATGAAAGGGGGGGAGGGCAGTTTTCACAGGCAGAATGGTTTTTGTCTAGATCCAGGTTTTCATAATGCTTGTGTTAGATTTACCTGAAGCCTTTTTTGTTAATTTGGTGATACCCTGTTTGACAATGATACGTGAAAAAATCTTTCATGAATATTGGTTCATCTCTTTGCCCTGTTATCTCTCAAGTAGTCCTGTGTCTTTCTCCCCAATCTCCTCAGACTTTATGCAGGTGAATGTAGCTGCCTTCCCTTCCTTTCTCTCTTCAATTTCTTTCCACATTGGTTTCTGTCCTCCCTATCCCCAAACTAACAGAATTGCCCAATCCAATAGCCCTCTTTTCCTGCTTACTGCTTGCACTATCTGTGATCTCCGACTCTGGTAGCTCTTTTCGTTTTGCCTGTAGCATATATGCTAGAACTCTGGCTTCCTGCCTCTCTGGCCTGTTCCTTCTTAGCCTTCTTCATAGACTCTTGTCCCTTCTGCCCTCCAATTCCTAGCAATACTAGGTTGGAGCCTCTGCTAGCTTTTCTTTATCTCATGATAGGCTGTCTCTTGATTTGGTGGTGGTGGGGTATTCTCATGATTTTAATAGTCTTCTCTTGGAGTATTGGCTTCCACACCTGTCTCTACTCCGGACTTTTCTCTTGAGGTCTACTTGAGTACTTTCTGGCTTCCTGTTGGACATGTCGCCATGTGTGTCATGTATTTATGTCTGACTCAACAGCCTCAACGGAGCATCTTATTTTTTGTCCCCACCCCTTGGCCCCTTTTTTACCATGTTCCCTATCTCTTTTTATTGCCATCTGTCATGGAGTGAATTGTGTCCTCCAAAAATACCTGTCAACTTGGCTAAGTCATGATTCCCAGTATTGTATGATTGTCTACCATTTTGTCATCTGATATGATTTCCCTGTGTGTTATAAATCCTATCAGTATGATGTAATGAGATGGGTTAGTGGCAGTTGTATGATGAGATCTACAAGATTAGATAGTATCTTAAGCTAATCTCTTTTGAAATATAAAAGACAGAAACGAGCAGATAGACACAGGGACCTCATACCACCAAGAAAGCAGTGCTGGGAGCAGAGCACATTCTTTGGAGCGCATCCTGAGGTTCCTGTGCTGAGATGCTCCCAGACCAAGGAAGACTGATGACAAGGACCTTCCTCCAGAGCCAACAGAGAGAGAAAGCCTTCCTCTGGAGCCAGCGCCCTGAATTCACACTTCTAGCCTACTGGACTGTGACAGAATAAACTTTTCTTTGTTAAAGCCATCCACTTGTGGTATTTCTGTTATAGTAGATGACCAAGACACCATCACTATTCCTCTTCTTTTCTCAAATTTGAAATCTTGGCACCATCTTTATATTTGCTGCTTCTTTATGCTTTATGTCCCTACTGGTTGGACCCTGTTATTTCAGACTGAAACTCCCCTGCTTGCCTATGTAGCAGCCTCCTGACCTAGCTCCATTCCTTGCATCAGTGGAAAAATTTTATTGTAAGCCACTGGCCTATCAGATAAACTTCAAACATGGACTTATGTTGAATATAAACCATAATAATATAATTGACAAATATTATTTTTCCATCTCTCATTTTTGAAGAGCTGAGCATAATGTAATATATGAGTTTATTTTTAATTTAATATTGATGGCCCATGAAAATCTTGACATAAAATTTATAGGAATTATCCTGTTGTCTTAGGCTGGATTCTCTAGAGAAGCAAAACCAGTAAAGTGTATAAATATATATATATAGAGAGAGAGATTTAGATCAAGGAAACAGCTCACGTGATTGTAGAGGCTAGAACGTCCCAAGTCTGTGGATCAGGGTAGTGGCCTCTCCCAAGTCACACAGCCACAGAAGCTGGCAAGCCCAAGATCGGCAGGTTGGAGAGCAGGGCTCCTGCTCACAGGCTGTGCAGATTGACTAATCTCAGGTTCGGCAGGTAAGCTGACACCTCAAGACCCAAGAACCAGAGATGAGATGACAGGAGGCAGCTACAGAATCCAGAGAGAGCAAAAAGCTAGATCGTCTGCTTATATTCAGATGCAGGCCACACCTCCAAGGAGACTCCCTTTCATCTGATTGGCTACTCACAGTATATTCAGTCATGGGAGTGATTACATTAAAACACTGAGAATCATGGCCCAGCCAAGTTGACACACAATCTTAACCATCACACCTGTGTACATAATTAAGTATGTCTATGGAAAATTGCAGTGCTTGAGCAAACCTAAGTCTAAAATACTTACTTTATTGGTTCATTTTTATTTTTCCAAAGAAACCTCTGTTACTATCAATTGTTTTGTTGAGTGTTTTTCTTTTTTTTTTTTTGTCAATATGTTATATGGTGACTTGGTCTATTGTCATTGAAATGTTAGTCTCATGTCTAGATGCTAGGAGACCTGGATTCTTTTTTAATCTGAAATCCTGAGAGCCTGCCTGACTGTGTCACTTTGGAAAAGAGATTTCATTTTGGGGGGGATTTTCTACTCCCCCCACCTTTATTTTTTAATTGGTGATGTGGAAGTTGGAATAAGAACATACTTGCTTCATGGATTTGATTCTATTAAGTAGAATGCATTGGGTGGGTAAAGCTAAATTTTTACAGTTGGTGTCTTTCTCCATTCCTCTTGGATATTTCCTTCTTTACCCATTCTTCACCAGCTGGAGATGATTTCATATGGCTAAAGATCCCTTAGACTTTCAGTTCATGACATGTAGTCTAGTCTTTCAACACAGATGCTCAGTTGTTGTGTTAATACCCTTCTCAAGGACTAACCGTCATCAGAACCTGAGTTGGATAGATTAGGTCTCTACTCCTCCTATCTGTGGGACTTTGTGTGATTGCCTCATCCTTGTTTCTCCTGGGGCTGTTGCTATGAGGTTGACAATAGAAATACATGGCAGAATTGGGTGACCAAGTTGGATGGAAGGGGGGAGCACGGAATTTCACAATTATTTGGCCAAAATAAAAAAATATGTGTGCTTTAGGCTGTTACAGAAAATCCAGAGACCTGGCTTGCATTTTAGATTTATATTTCTTGGAAGGTGATAATTGAAAGGCAGAGAGAAGACACTTATGGCCAGGGTAAAGCTCTTCCAAGGCCAGACGGTTGATTTGGTCATTACCCTGAGGGATTAACTCAAGCATCTTGTTCTCATCACTGGGTGGGGAGGAATGAGTGGGGGCCAGGGAGGTGGTGGGAGCTGGTGATACAAACTCTGACTAATTGTCTGGCATTATTGGCTAGCTAGGGAAGTAGCAGAGTAGAGTGGTAAGAACTGTCAAACCCATGGGTACTTGTCTAGATTCTTGTCCAGATACCACTCACTGGTTGTGGGACCTAGGCAAGGGGTTATATATAAAACAGGGATAATAAGATATACCATTGCTGTGAGGATTGATGAGTTAACATATGGAAGGCACTTAGTGCAGTTCTTGGTGCAGAGTAGGGGCTCAATACCCACTGTATTTCACTGAATCTAAGTTGCCATCTTTTATAAGATACGCCAGCATTTTTATACCATTAAGAAAGAAAAAAAACACTACCGTTTAAAGTATGGAGCTATGGCTTAAGAGCTACGGCTGCTGACCAAAAGGTTGGCAGTTGAAATCCACCAGCCACTCCTTGGAAACACTATGGGGCAGTTCTACTCTGTCCTGTAGGGTTGATATGAGTCGGAATTGACTTGACGGCAGTAGGTTTAGTTTTTGGTTTTATTTAAAGTATGACACACTAGTTTCTTATCACTTAATGCATGGTTGTTGCTTTACAAGAAAATATAGAATTGAGGGTGTTCCTCCAGTGAGAAACAGTTCACTGATAACAAAGTCATGACGAATTGCTGTTTCCATTCCTTTCTGCATATATAATCACTTTTCAATTCTGTATCATAGTGTAATCATTTTGAACACATTTTAAGCAGCAATTAAAAACTCAACATATGTAGTTCCAGCATGGGACATAATTCCACAGAAGGGTCAACAAATAGGAACAACTTGCATCTACAGGCAATGGCGCTAAGTCACCTCTGCTGCCTGAAGGACCATAACAGTAGGACACCATCAATTAATAACATATTGCGTACTTTCAGAGAATTTAAAATGTGAGAAAAGGTGCACCTTAGAATTGATAAAATACAGTAAATTCTTTCTTATTCTCATCAATTTCATGAAAATAAATAATCCATTTCAAGGGAAGCAGTGAGATAAGCTCTTTGAGGAGAAGGGGAGCTATGGGTATATTTGTGTTTCCTGAGTGCCTGGCATTGGGCCTTGCACATGGTGAGTGCTTAATAAACAAATAAAAATAAGGAAATGTATGTGTGGTCCCTGTCTCTTCTAGAAGGATGCTTGCCTTTTCAAAAAGATATTCACTATGGAATTTCTTTAAATAGCATTTCAAAATATGATTCAGCTTGCCCAAATCAGATTCACATATAGTTTTTCAGTAGTATATCAGATGTGTAATGTAAGATACATCTGTGACATCTCTCTGGCTATAGAAAGGAAGAGTAGATCAACAATTAGAAGATGAGAAGAAGGGAAAAAAACCAAGAGATTAAGTTTATGCTCTGGGTGACCTTACTGTTGGTCTTCTGTTACTTGTCTGTGTCATTTCGTTTCTTTTTTTTTGTTAAGAAGAATGTCCAGGGGTAATATTGGCAGCTGACTGTAGATGAGAAGATGTGGGCTTCAATCCCCCTTCCTTAAAGTGTTCTGGCATGTAGAAATATCTGTTACCTGGTTTCTGGTATGAGGCCCAGTGATGTCTGATTTTTTAGGTTCTTTGATTTTCCAGGTCTTGGCTCTGGATAGTTCTAGAAACCTGAGGATGGTGAAAGTTGTGGCCATGGCTTATAGCTTCTGAGGTGCTGGAATAAAAAAATGCAAAGATGAAGACTAGGTTTATACCTTAATATTTCTGAGCCAGTAGTTATGAGTCTCTTCTTCAAGGGCTGGAAGAGTTTGTCATCCTTTCTTGGTCCCTCAACCTAACAGTCAGCTAAAGATCTTCCTCTGTCCCTCTGTGGAAGATTGTTTAATGGGACTGTGCTTGAAACCTCCTTCCCAGGCCTTTCAGGAGGCAAAGGCAGCCTTCCTGAGAGAGTGGAGTCACATGACAACAAGAACCAGTGGGAGACCATTGCTAAGAAGTATACATGTGCTGTGTGGTCAGTACTTTCTGGGGGACAAGAATGAGGAGGCAGATAGGAACCCATTTTTTAGCAGTAGTCATTCTTATTTTTATTCTCTATATGTCATAGGAAGGGGCCCTGGTGGTGCAAGTGGTTAAACACTTGACTGCTAACCCAAAGGTCAGCAGTTTGAACCTGCCAGCGGCTCCGCTGGAAAAAGATGGGACAGTCTGCTCCTGTAAGGATTACAGCTGTGGAAACCCTATGTGGCAGTTTTACTCTGTCTTATAGGGTCGATATGAGTTGAAATTGACTCGACGGCAATAGGTTTTATATGTCACGGGTGCTGTTAAGATGGTGGGAGTAGGAACGTCAGAACCTGTCTAACTTCATGGGAGAAAATGAGAATCACCATCAGCATGAATATGAGGTGGAGGTCAGACATACGTCCACTCTTCAACTTTTTACCAATTCTGACACCAGTTGTTCCTTCCCATGGTACACTCTGCTTCTCTTCTGGGTTCAATAATCTGTTGCAATGGCCACGCATAACTCAGACCATACTTAACAGGTAAGTGGTTTATTAAGGAAGTGACAGGGTACAACTCGGGTTCAGGATCAGCTCAGGATCAGAATCAGGAAGCATGTAGGCAAAGTCTGGAAGGCTCCCCCAAAGAAGAGAGCATATCCCTCCCTTCAGTGCAGGACAGCTCTCTCAGCTCCTCTTAGCCATGCAAGCAAGTAGGACCTTCTCTCTGCTGTGCAAGCCCCTTTGCAGCTTGGCTCCCTGAGGACAGGTTCCTCTCGGCCCACTGAGCACAGGCCTGTTTGCCTTCAGCCTCCCTACCTTCAGCTCTGCTGCAGGGCCCTTCTGGACCTGTCACTGCTGGATCTGACTCAGGGACCCTTCCAGGCCTGTTGCCATCTTTAGTGTTATAGCCCTTAACCTGTGTTACAGCTCTATTAGGAGGTTCCTTGCCTCCCCTCTCTCTCAGCTTCTCTCTTTCTCCTTTCTGTGTCTTCCTGCCTCCTATCTCAAAAACCTCTGTGGTGTTGGCTGCATATATACACAAACTCCTCACCAATTGCAAGGCATGGCCCTCCCACAAGGGCCACGAACTGACCAATCCCCTTTTGGTAGGCCACAAACACTTCTTTTGCATATTAGGCTATAGTAACTTCATTTGAATAGTCCATAGGCACTTCATTTGCATACTATATTGACCAATCCCTGCATGGTGAATACCAATCATAGGTCAGGCTGCAGCCCAGGACCAGAAAAAATGTATCAAACCAAATTTTTTATAGCTTACCTAGGAAATGTAACAAACCCTGTGGGGCAGAAAACTGGGGCAAAGATAACTCCTCAGGGTTTAGGGGGAAAGTCTTTTAAGCTGGTTTTCCAAAGAACCATGGCAAAGGCCACATAAAGGACTCATTTCACCACAGGCACTCTCAGTGCCTTCGTCTCTTGATTAATGTCTTGAATACCTAGGGGTTAAGCCTTCTTTCCAGCTTTCTCTCCTTTTCTCAGCAACCCTTGAGGTAAAACTTCAAGGAGTTGTCTACTTGCTGTTTATTATTATTTTTTTACTACTCTCATTTACACTTTTTTTTGTTACATGTAAAATTTAGTGACATTGGTTACATTTTTTGAGTTGTACAACCATTCTCACCGTTCTTTTTTGAGTTGTTCCTCTCTCATTAACATGAACTCTCTGCCCCTCTAAGGCTCATATCTAATCTTTTGAACTGCTGTTGTCAGTTTGATCCCATATAGATAGTTCTTAAAAGAGCATTATGCTAAAAAGAAAAAAAAAAAAAAGCAAACCCGTTGCCATTGAGTTAAATCTGACTCATAGCAACCCTATTGGACAGGGTAGAACTGGCCCATAGGGTTTCCAAGGAGTGGCTGGTGGATTTGAACTGCCAACATTTTGGTTAGCAGCCTGAGCTCTTAACCGCTGCACCACCGGGGCCCCATAATGCTCAAGGCGGACCTTTTTTGCTAGTTAAGCTAAACTATTGTTTGGTTTTAAGAAGACTTCAGGAGATACTTTTGGTTTAAGGTTTAAAGATTATATCAGGGCAATAGTTTTAGGGGTTTATCCACCCTCCATGGATCCAGAAAGCCTAGAGTCCATGAGAATTTTAAATTCCATTCTTCATTTCCCCCCTTTTGATCAGGATTCTTCTATGGAATCTTTGATCAAAATGTTCAGTAATGGTAGTCAGACACCGTCCGGTTCTTCTGGTCTCATGGCAGAGGAGGCAGTTGTTCAAGGAAGCAGTTAGCCACACATTCCATATCCTCCTCCTATTCCTGACTCTCCTTCTTCCTCTGTTGCTCTAGGCTAATAGTGACCAATTGTGGGAGGTAGAGCAGAAGCACTAAACACGTTATTTGGCCAGTTAAGTGGGCTGTTCCATGAAACCATGACCCTAAACCTCCAAACCAAGGAACCAAATCCCATGAGGTGTTTGATGTACATAAGCAACCTAAGCAGCTACTCGTTTTTTTTTTTTTTTTTTTATCATTGTTGTAAATATATCTATCACACAGCTTTTGCCAATTCAACTTTTTACAGGTGTACAACTTATTTGTTTTGGCTCTATTACCTTTTTTTTAATTGTAATTTCGATGAAAGTTTATAGAGCATATTAGTTTTCCATTCAACAATTTATACACATTTTATTTCATGATATTAGTTGTAATCACTTCATTGTGACAGCACTCTCCCCACTTCCTCCTTGAGTTCTCTGTTACCATTTGCCCATCTTTCCTGCCCTTTCTACCTTCTAAACTTTGTTTTTGGTCAAATTCTGCGCTTTTGGTCTCGTGTGGTAGATTGTTCTGAAGAGCATGTTCCTCACAAGTGTCACTGTTCACTTTGTAGGCCTGTCTGTTGTTTGGCTAAAAGGTGTTCTCCAGGAGTGGCTTCAGTTCCAGGTTTGAAGGATGTCTGAGGGTTCCCCCAGTCTCTATCAGACCAGTAAGTCTGGTCTTTTTTATGAATTTGAATTTCGTTCTAGATTTTTCTCCTACTCTGTCCAAGACCTTCTACTGTGATCCCGATCAGAGTGGTCCGTACTGGTAGCTGGACACCATCTAGTTCTGATCTCAGATTAGTGGAGGCTGTGATTCATGTGGTCCATTAGTCCTTTGGACTAATTGTTTCCTTGAGACTTTTAATTTCTTTCTTTTTTTATTTTACTTTAGATGAAGATTTATGGAACAAACTAGCTTCTCATTAAACAGTACACATACTGTTTTACAACATTGGTTACCAACCCCATGATATGTCAACACTCTCCCTTCTCGACCTTGGGTTCCCTATTACTAGCTTTCCTGTCCCCTCTTGCCTTCAAGTCCTTGCCCCTGGACTGGTGTACCCCTTTAGTCTTGTTTGGTTTTGGGGGCCTGTCTAATCTTTGGCTGAAGGGTGAACCTCTGGAGTGACTTCATTATTGAGCTAAAAGCGTATCCAGAAACCATACTCTTGGGGTTTCTCCAGTCTCTTTCAGGCCAATAAGTCTGACCTTTTTTTGTGAGTTAGAATTTTCTTCTACATTTTCCTCCATCTCTGTCCAGGTCCCTATCTTTTGATCCCTGTCAGAGCAGTTGGTGGTGGTAGCTGGGTACCATCCATCTAGTTGTACTGGACTCACTTTGATGGAGGCCGTGGTAATTGTGGTCTGTTTGTCCTTTGGACTAATCTTTACTTTGTGTCTTTAGTTTTCTGCATTCTCCCTTGGTCCCGAAGGGGTGAGACCAGTGGAGTATCTTAGATGGCTGCT
>NW_004443978.1:16314043-16341376 GCF_000243295.1 Trichechus manatus latirostris
AAGAGGAGTTACTGGGATGGGTTGTTTGTGGCACTTACTACAGCCACCAGGGTGGGTCAGTAATCAGTGCAGTGCAGGTTTCAGTAGGCTGTGCCTGTGCTGCTTGGTGGTGTGATGTTAAGCGCACGGTGCACGTAGGCAGGATGTAGCGGGGAGATTGTGATGTGTGGAGCTAAGATGGATATTGGAGAGAGGAGAGAGGAACAGGAGCCAAAAACATACAAACAAACAAAAAAGAATGCTAGTGGAGCTTGCCTTTGGAGTGGAGAGGTGAGAGACTATTAAATGTAAAAAAACAAAACGGGGAAGAGGGAGAAAAAAAAAGAAAAGAGTGAATAAATAAAAATTAGAAAGGTTAAAGAACAGCAAAGTTCCCAGGGGTCCCACCTTTGCGGCTATTAGGTCTGCGGGAGTTGTTCGCAGGTGTTGCAGTACAGCCTGGCTAGAAGGTGTAGAGGTATACAACGCCAGGTATTCAGGGAACAGAAAGAGAAAGAAGATATAGAGAGACGAGAAACTGAGTAATGAAGAAAGACAAAGAAGGAAAAAGAGGGAAAAGAAAACAAAACAAATTAAAAAAAAATAGTAACAAGAAAAGCCCCCAAAAAAACAGAAAAAAAAAAAACAAAAAACAAAAAACGAAATGTCCTCAGGGATCCCTCTGCACGTCTTTGCAAGCCGTGGGGGTAGTTTCCATGCCACGCAGCAGCGCCTGGCCAGAACGGGCTCCCAACTCAAGAAAAGGAAAAGAAAACAAACAAGCAATTTAAAACAAACACCCAAACATACAGAAGCCCCGGGATCCCAGCAGCGTTGCAGCCCAGACTGGGAAGCAGCTCCACACTCGAATGGAGCTCCGCAGCCCCTCAGGAAGAAGTAAAGATGGCGCGTGCAGCCAGGTATTTGAGCAAAAGGAGGGGGAGGTGGTGAGAGGTAAGGAAGAAATCAAAAGAAGTGGAAAAAAGCAACACCAGCAGCCAACAAATGGCACTCAGAGAGCCGGCCCGTTCGGGTGGGTGGAATCCAAGCAGCCGGTGCTTCCCAGACAAGAGATTGTGGCCACAGGAAGCAGAGGAGTCCCAGTGGGGGTGAAGAATGGTGGGGGGTGGGAAAGCATATATGGCAAATTACCAGCTGTTTTTTCTCCCACTGGAAGCTCCGTGAAGCTGCTTTCTCATACCCCCTGTTTGCTGATCTCTAATTGAAGTCCAAGATGGCGTATACGCGCTGCGTTAGCTGATAGGGGACCTCTGCATGAATCTGTCCTTGCTCTCCATTCTCTGTCAGTTTTCTCACTTCATTTGGTGCTTGGCTGAGTTCTTTATCTCTTCATTCGATGTTTTAGGGTTTCAGGATTGTTGTTTTCTGTTTGGCTTAGTTTTTTGGATCTTTGCTGTGGAGGGACAGTATGGTGCTTCTGCCTAGAGCGCCATTTTGCCAGAAGTCCCTGTTTTTAGTTTTTTGAGGAACCACCACCCTAGTTTTCACAATGGCTGTACCGTTTTGCATTCCTATCAGCAATGAATAAGGGTCCCAATTTCTCTATGTTCTTTCCAATATTTGTTATTTTCTTTTTTTTTTTAATCTTATCTACCCTAATGGGAGTGAAATGGTATCGCATTGTGATTTTGATGTACATCTCTGATGGCCAGTGATGCTGAGCATCGTTTCATGTGTCTGGTGGCCATTTGAATGTCCTCTTTGGTGAAGTGTCTATTGAAGTCCTTTGCCCATTTTATGATTGGATTATTTGTCTTTTTGTTGTTGTTGAAGTTTTATATATATTTTGGTTATTAGATTCTTGTTGAATATATGGTTTTTGAAGATATTCTCCCAGTTGGTAGCTTGTCTTTTCACTTTTTTGGTAAAGTCTTTTGATGAACAAAAGATTTTAATTTTTATGAGGTCCCATTTATTTATTTTGTCTTTTTCTGTTTGTGCTTTTTTTGTTATATTAGATCATCCATTGTGTCTTAGTCATCTAGTGCTGCTATAATAGAAACACCACAAGTGAATGCTTTAACTAACAGACATTTATTCCCTCACAGTCCAGTAGGCTAGAAGTCCAAATTCAGGGTGCCAGCTCCAGGAGAAAGCTTTCTTCTCTCTGTCGACTCTGGAGGAAGGTCCTTGTCATCAATCTTCCCATGGTCTAGGAGCTTTGCTGCGCAGGAACCTCGGGTCCAAACGACGTGCTCTGCTCGCAGTGCTGCTTTCTTGGTGGTATGGTGTCCCCCATCTCTCTGCTTGCTTCTCTCTTTTATATCTCAAAAGAGATTGGCTTAAGAGACTATCTAATCTTGTAGATCTCATCAACATAAGAGCCTCTAATCCATCTCATTAACATCATAGTGATAGGATTTACAACACGTAGGAAATTACATCAGATAACAAAATGGTAGACAGTCACACAATACTGGTAATCATGACCTAGCCAAGTTGACAGATATTTTGGGGGATGCAGTTCAATCCACGACACATTGTTAGTTAAAAGCTAGGCCTGACAGTGTTGCCCCTGTATCTTCTTCTCAGAATTTTATGGTTTTAGTTTTCACATTCAGGTTCTTAATACGTTTTGAATTTGTTTTTGTGTATGTTGTGACACATGGGTCCTGTTTCATTTTTCTACATGTGGAAATCCAATTTTTCCAGCACCATTTATTGAAGAGATTTCCCCATCAAGTGTACTTAGCACCTTTGTCAAAAATCAGTTTACCATAAATGTGTGGGTTTATTTCTAGACTCTCAATTCTATTTCATTGGTCTATGTGTATGTGATAGTATCAGGGTATTTTTTATTTTGATTACTGTAGCTGTATGTTGTTGTTGTGAAGTGCCATCGAGTCGGTTCCAACTCATAGCAACCCTATGTACAACAGAACAAAACACTGCCCGGTCCTGTGCCATCCTCACAGTCATTGTTATACTTGAGCCCATTGTTGCAGCCACTGTGTCAGTCCATCTTGTTGAGGATCTTCCTCTTTTTGAGTGACCCTCTACTTTAACAAGCATGATGTCCTTCTCCAGGGACTGGTCCCTCCTGATAACATGTCCAAAGTACATGAGACCAAGTCTCGCGATACTTGCTTCCAAGGAGGATTCTGGCTTTATTTCTTCTAAGACAGAGTTATTTGTTCTTCTGGAAGTCCATGGTATCTTCAGTATTCTTTGCCATCATTATAATTCGAAGGCATCAATTCTTTTTCAGTCTTCCTTATTCGTTGTCCAGCTTTCTCATGCATATAAGGCAGTTGTAAACACCATGGCTTGGGTCAGGCGCACCTTAGTCTTCAAGGTAACATCTTTGCTTTTCAACACTTTAAAGAGGTCTTTTGCAGCAAATTTGCCCAATACAGTGTGTCTTTTGGTTTCTTGACTGCTGCTTCCATGGGTGTTGATTGTGAATCCAAGTAAAATGAAATCCTTGACAACTTCAGTCTTTTCTCTGTTTATCATGATTTTGTTTATTGGTCCAGTTGTGAGGATTTTTGTTTTCTTTTTGTTGAGGTGTAATCTATACTGAAGGCTGTGGTCTTTGATCTTCATCAGTAAGTGCTTCAAGTCCTCTTCACTTTAAGCAAGCAAAATTGTGTCATCTTCATAATGCAGGTTGTTGAGTCTTCCTCCAATCCTGCTGCCCTGTTCTTCTTTATATAGTCCAGCTTCTTGGATTATTTGCTCAGCATACAAATTGAATAGGTATGGTGACAGGATATAACCCTGATGCACACCTTTCCTGACTTTAAACCACACAGTATCCCCTTGTTCTGTTTGAACGACCACCTCTTGATCTATGTACAGGTTCCTCATGAGCACAGTTAAGTGTGTATAATTAAGTAGTACACAATTAAGTGTGCACAATTAAGTGCTATACAGTATGTTTTAAAATCAGGAAGTGTGAGTCCTCCTACTTCGTTCTTCTCTTTTAACATTGCTTTAGCTCTCTGGCGTCTCTTGCCATTCCATATCAAGTTGAGGATTGGTTTTTCTGTTTCTGTAAAGAGGGCTGTTGGAATTTTGATCTGGATTGTGTTGAATCTAGAGATTGCTTTGGGTAGTATTGACATCTTCACAATATTAAGTCTTCCGTTCTATAAACATGGTACATCTTTCCATTTATTTAAATCTTCTTTAATTTCTTTCAGCAGTGTTTTATAGTTTTCATTATGTAAGTCCTTCATGTCCTTGGTTAGATTTATTCCTAAGTATTTTATTCTCTTAAATGTTATTGTAAATGGAATTGTTTCTTTAATTTCCCTTTCAGATTTCTCATTGCTGGTGTATAGAAACCCAACTGATGTTTGTTTGTTGACCTTGTACTGTGCAACTTTTCTAAATTCCACGGTTAGCTCTAGAATTTTTTTTTTGTGTCCATTTTGGATTTTATATGTATAGGATCACATTATATGTGAGTAGAGATAATTTTTCTTCTTTATTTTCCATCTGGATACCTTTTATTTCTTTTTCTTGTCTGATTGCTCTGACTAGAACTTCTACCCCCTACATGTCTGTCAGTTTGTTGTACTATAGGGGTTGCATGTTGCTGTGATACTGGAAACTATGCCACTGGTATTCAGATATAATCAGGGTCACCCATGGCAGACAGGTTTCAGCTGGGAAGGACCCAGCAGTCTACTTCTGAAAAGAATTAGCCAGTGAAAACATTATGAATAGCAACAGAACATTGTCTGATATGGTGCCAGAAGATGAGCCCCCCAGGTTGGACCCCCTAGGTTACCACTCAAAAGATGACTGGAGAAGAGCTACCTCCTCAAATTGGAATTGACCTTAATGACTTGGATGGAGTCAAGCTTTCAGGACCTTCATTTGCTGATATGGCAAGACTCAAAATGAGAAGCAACAGCTGGAAGCATCCATTAGTAATCAGAATGTGGAATGTATGAAGAATGAATCCAGGAAAATTGGAAATTGTCAAAAATGAAATGGAATGCATAAACATTGATATCCTAGGCATTAGTGAGCTGAAATGGACTGGTATTGGCCATTTTGAATCAGACAATCATATCGTCTTCTATGCCAGGAATGACAGCTTGAAGAGGAATGGCATTGCATTCATTGTGGAAAAGAACATTTCAAGATCTATCCTGATATACAACGCTGTCAGTGATAGGATAATTTCCATACGCCTACAAGGAAAACCAGTTAATACAACTATTATTCAAATTTACGCAACAACCACTAAGGCCAAAGATGAAGAAACTGAAGATTTTTACCAGCTTCTGCAGTCTGAAATTGATGGAACATGCAATCAGTATGCATTGATAATTACTGGTGATTGGAATGTGAAAGTTGGAAACAAAGAAGAAGGATCAGTAGTTAGAAAATATGGCCTTGGTAATAGAAACAATGCCGAAGAGCGCATGATAGAATTTTACAAGACCAATGACTTCTTCATTGCAAATACCCTTTTTTACCAACATGAACAGTGACTAATACACATGGACCTCAGCAGATGGAATACAAAGGAATCAAATTGACTACATCTGTGGAAAGAGACAATGAAAAAGCTCAATATGATCAGTCAGAACAAGGCCAGGGGCTGACTGCGGAACAGACCATCAATTGCTCGTATGCAAGTTCATGTTGAAACTGAAGAAAATTAGAACAAGTCCACAAGAGCCAAAGTATGACCTTGAGTATAACCCACCTGAATCTAGAGACCATCTCAAGAATAGATTTGATGAGCTGAACACTAGTGACCGAAGACCAGATGAGTTGTGGAATGACATCAAGGACATCATACATGAAGAAACAAGAAGTCATTAAAAAGACAGGAAAGAAAGTAAAGACCAAAATGGATGTCAGAAGAGACTCTGAAACTTGCTTTTCAACGTAGAGTAGCTAAAGCAAAAGGAAGAAATGATGAAGTAAAAGAACTGAACAGAAGATTTCAAAGGGTAGCTTCAGAAGACCAAGTATTATAATGACATTTGCAAAGAGCTGAAGTTAGAAAACCAAAAGGGAAGAACATGCTCAACATTTCTCAAGTTGAACGAACTGAAGAAAAAATTCAAGCCTCCGGTTGCAATAGTGAAGGAGTCTGTGGGGTGAATATTAAACGATGCTGGAAGCATCGAAAGAAGATGGAAGGAATACACAGAGTCATTATATCAAAAAGAATTTTTCAATGTTCTACCATTTCAAGAGGTAGCATATGATCAGGAACCGATGGTACTGAAGGAAGAAGTCCAAGCTGCACTGAAGGCATTGTTCAAAAAAAAGGCTCCAGGAATTGACGGAATATCATTTGAGATATTTCAACAAACGGATGCAGTGCTGACGTGCTCACTCGTCTATTCCAAGAAATTTGGAAGACTGCTACCTGACCAGCCGACTGGAAGAGATCCGTATTTATGCCTATTCCCAAGAAAGGTGATCCAACCGAATGTGGAAATTATCGAACAATGTCATTAATATCACACGCAAGTAAAATTTTGCCGAAGATCATTCAAAAGCAGCTGCAGCAGTGTATTGACAGGGACCTGCCAGAAACTCAGGCCAGGTTCAGAAGAGGACGTGGAACGAGGGATATCATTGCTGATGTCAGATGGATCCTGGCTGAAAGCAGAGAATACTGGAAAGATGTTTACCTGTGTTTTATTGACTATGCAGAGGCATTCAACTGTGTGGATCATAACAAATTATGGATAACATTGCAAAGAATGGAAGTTCTGGAACACTTAATTGTGCTCATGAGGAACCTGTACATAGATCAAGAAGCAGTCCTTCGAACAGAACAAGGGTATACTGCCTGGTTTAATGTCAGGAAGGGTGTGCGTCAAGGTTGTTTCTTTTCAATGTGTATGCTGAGCAGATAATCCAAGGAGCTGGACTATATGAAGAAGAACGGGGCATCAGTATTGGAAGAAGACTGATTAACAACCTGTAATGTGCAGGTGACACAACTTTGCTTGCTGAAAGTGAAGAGGACTTGAAGCACTTACTGATGAAGATCAAAGACCACAGTCTTCAGTATGAATTACACCTCAACATAAAGAAAACAAAAATCCTCACAACTGGACCAACAAGCAACATCATAATAAATGGAGAAAAGTTTGAAGTTGTCAAGGATTTCATTTTACTTGGATCCACAATCAACACCCATGGAAACAGCAGTCAAGAAATCAAAAGACACATTGCATTGGGCAAATTTGCTGCAAAAGACCTCTTTAAAGTGTTGAAAAGCAGAGATGTCACCCTGAAGACTAAGGTATGCCTGACCCAAGCCGTGGTATTTTCAGTTGCATCATATGCATGCGAAAGCTGGACAATGAATAAGGAAGACTGAAGAAGAACTGATGCCTTTGAATTGTGGTGTTGGCGAAGAATATTGAAGATACCATGGACTCCCAAAAGAAAGAACAAATCTGTCTTGGAAGAAGTACAACCAGAATGCTTCTTAGAGGCAAGAATGGCAAGACTACATCTTACATATTTTGGACATGTTATCAGAAGGGATCAGTCCCTGGAGAAGGACATCATGCTTGGTAAAATAGAGGGTCAGTGAAAAAGGGGAAGATCCTCAACAAGATGGATTGACACAGTGGCTGCAACAATGGGCTCAAGCATAAAAACAATTGTAAGGATGGTGCAGGACCGGGCACTGTTTCATTCCATGGTACATAGGGTACCTGTGAGTCGGAACTGACTTGATGGCACCTAACAACAACAACAAAGAACTTCTAATACAATATGAAATAGACATGGTGAAAATGTGTACCCTTATCTTGTTCCCGATTTCAAGGGGAAAGCTCTGTCTTTCTCCTCTAAGTATAATGTTGCCTGTTGGCTTTCCATATATTCTCTGAATCATACTGAGGAATTCTCCTTCTATTCCAGTCTTCTTTAGGGTTTTCATCAAGAAGAGGGGTTGGATTTTATCAAATCCTTCATTCAGATCTTCCTCACCACTCTGCCAGTCTGATCTTGTCCAGCTTAACAATTACCTCCAAAATCCAGTGGTCATCTTTTATTTTATAAGCAGCATTTGACAGGTAGCTCAAATGTGTTTTTCACCCTGGAAATACCATCTTTGATACAATACCAGGACACCACACTCTCCTGATCTTCCTCCCACCTCACTGGCTACTCTTTCTTAGTCTCCTTTGTTAGTGTTACTTATCTCCTTGACCTCTCGGTGTTGGAGTGATACAAGACTTAGACCTTTGAACTCTTCTTTCCTTGTCAGTATACCTACTCCCTTGGTCTAGACTAGTGGCTAGGTACCATCTATCTATTTTCTGATGACTCCTATACTTTTTATCTCCAGCCTGGGCCTCTCCCTGGAATTGTTATATATACAAATGCTTATTCAAGGTCTTCATTTAGATTTCTGGAAGGCATATCAAGTTTAACATATCCAAATATGAGCTCTTGATATTACACTCCCTTTCCCAAACCGCTCCTCTTACAGTCTTTTCCATGCAGCAAATGGCAACTCCATTCTTCCAGTGGCTTAGGCCAAAATCTTCGGGTCATCCTTGACTCTCTTTTATCTTCATATCTTACTGACATCTATCCAACAAGAAACTCTATTTACTCTCCCATTTAAGTATATTTAAAATCTGACCACTTCTCAGCACCTTCACTGCTACAAACAGATCCAAGTCTCCATCATCTCTAATCTGGATTATTGTAGTAGCCTCCTAGCTGGACGCTTGTTTTTGCGTTCAGTCAGTTCTCAACATATGAATTGATGTTGAAACCTATGTCAACTCATGTCACTCCTCTGCTTGGAGTTGTTCAACCACCTTCTGTCTCACTCAAGGGAAAAGCCTACATGTTCTTATAGAAAATACTCCCCAACTTCCCCTTGGACTTCAGCTCTTGGTTTTCTTTTCTGGCTTATTCAGTTCCAGCTACATTGACCACCTTGCTGTTCTTCAAACATGCCAGGTACACTTCCACCTTAGGACCTTTGTATGGCTTTCTTCCTTTTCGTTTAGTTCTCTACCCTCAGTATCTAAAGCCCTCACCTCCCAGTTCATCAGGTCTTTATTCAGATGGTTCATCTTCTCAATGAGATCTGCCTTGACCACCCTATTTCAACATTTAACTCTTCCCTCAGCCAACATTCCTATCCCCATTCCCTGTTTTATTTTTTTTGTTAGTATTTATCATCGTCTACCACTTTGTATCTTTTAACAACTTTATCTTTTCTTTTCTCCACTGTTTTACTACAAAACTCCAAGAGGGCTGGGATCTTCACCAGGTTTCTTCACTGATGTGCCTGCCATTATAGAGCCTGTGGTGTTTGTTGAGTGAATGAATGAATGAAAATTAATGTGAACAAACTAATAAATATGTCTGAGTGGAGTGAGCTAAGCTAAGCCTAGGTGAAGGCCGAGAGGAAGGCAAGTGAGGGGTTGAGAGTAGTAGTATTTTGACCTGAGAAGAGGATGCCTAAAGAAGCAGCATGAGTGCAAGTTGTTTGGAAGCTTTATTTGGTGTCTTCAGTGATGTTATATATGGCCTTAATTGTAAAATAAGTATTTATCTTCTTTTGTATATAGGAGGGACCTTTTTGAGTGAAAAGATGCTCATGCTTTTGGAAGATAGATCTTTTATCTCTGAGGTTGCTCTAGATGGTGAGCAATGATTTAGACAGTGAATGGCAAAACTGGCCAGAGGGTGAAATGCATTGCTGTTGGTCTGGGGTAGAATCCAGACTCTTCAGCCGACTCTGGTTCTTCTATCTGGCTTACTGGACACTGTTGTTTCTCACTTACATGGCTGACACTTTGGCTTCTCAGAAGCTTCTTGTCCTTATGAAATAAGAAACTTTAATAATATTGTCACACTTAACAAGATTCTTAGTGTCCAGGGTAAGGAACAGCCATTTCAGCTGAAATAATTTGAGATATAATATAGTGGATTGGGAATAATGCCATGGGAAATCTTTTTGTGAATTATGACTTCTAGATGTGAGTGTAGATAAAATGCTAAATTTATAAACATTATTTTATAAAAATGTTTGTAAAAAGCAATTGACTCCTTGGACTATTTGAAAGTAGGGTTAGGGAAAAAATATTGTTCATTTACAGATAATAGGGCATATAAACTACCAGCACATTTCCAAGAACTACAGTGATTATCTGGGACAGGAATTCTATTCCAATACTGTTGCTCACTCTAATTAGGTCATTTCATATCTGATGAACTATTAATATATTATTTCTTGCTTTTCAGATAACTAAAGTCACTGATGGTTCAAAATACAGTAGAATTCTGAAATAGACCAGATCATTTCATAAGAAATCAGTTCAGTGTGATAGCTTTGGTTATCATGTATCTTAGAGATTTTAAGTAAGTCAGCTTTTTCCAGATTGTGAAATAGCCCATGCTTATTGAAGAGAATTTAGAAAATGCAACCAGTAATTTTGCCATCCTCTGATAATCAGTATTAATTAATATTTTTTCAGTGGATTTTTGCTATAAAACAAAACTGAGGATGCTGTTTAGCTTGTATTATGCTTTGTTCCTTTAATATTGTATAATGAACATTTTTATGTATCATTAGATATTCTTTAAAACATAATTTTAAAGGATATGAAGGATGTCTTTTTATGAATAAATGAGTTCAGGTATTTTGCTGTTTTGCTGTATAACTTGTAATTGCTCTCATGCAATGATACAACAGCTATTTTAGAGGCTCTTCTCCTCTCTAGGTATGATAAAAGTGAAGTAAGGACAGCCCCTGTCCTGAAAGGGCATAAAATCTGTGGCCTTACTTGATAATATAGGAAACTTTCTTGCCAGTATAGAAATATGTTGAAATTCAGGATATGTCAAAAAGCTTGCTAGCCCCTAATGAGGCTCTGTTGCATCCATTCATCTAAGGAATGTGCACAACAGTGCCTTTGAAAGGTCACTTGTGGTCACCTAAGTGCACCTGATGTCTTGACCTTTGTTGCAGCCATAAGTACATCTCCCTTCCTGCCTCGCCACTGCAAATTCCATCAGAATCAGTTGCCTTTAAGCTTAGCACCCCAACTCACACTCCTCTACTCACTGAAATGTCACCAGCCCCCTGGCCTCCAGGAGAGCTCAGCACACCAGGTCTTTCTCTGAAGGAGATTGTGGACCTGGGTTACAGTGGGTGAAGTGAGCCCTAAGATACTGTTTTCATGTTTACAATTTCTCAGAATTTCTTTTTTTTTTTTAACCAGGCACTTAACTTATTCTCATTGCTTTGTTTTTGTTTTGCGAAGGAACAGACTTCCAATTTTAAAACACAAGGTGAAAGAAATGATAAAAACAGAAGCATAAGATAAAGTGATGGGTTAAAATGCCAAAGCTATCATCTTTAATGTAATTCACCCTTTGATTGTTCTCACTTGAAAGAATGCCTTTTCCTTCCTATTGTCGAGTACTACCTGCTGTCATTTGGAGAGGGAGTAAGTCTAGCAACTTGTCAAAGACTTTCTAAGCTCTTTTCATATGGTTCGCAGAAACAGAGCTGGATTTTCATTTCTTCTTTCATTCAACAGGAGTCCCTTTCATGTTTGAAAATTGAAAACGCGTGTTTTTCAGTGTGGAGCGAGGATATGTGTGCCCTCTGGCACACCTGTTTCTAATTTCCTGACTTGAAAGTATAACCCATCAAAAGGAGCAGAAAAACAATTTCTTTCTGACACGCTGTTTGCGGCCCTTACTGGACTGAAGGTCTTCGTGGTTTTGCCGTCTTGGTTCCCTCTGTAGAAGGTTCTTGTTAACAGAGCTCACTCAATGCCTTTTATAGCACAGGGCCATTTTGGGTATTTTGTTGTGGTGGTGGTGGTTCTTTTCAGTTCAGGAAATTTACTTGAAATAAGATTCGTTTTAAAAATTACACAGAAAGGCCTTTAAAATTTTTAAGTATTAAATTTTAGCTGAGCAGTATATGTTGGAAGGGTATATGTAAACTGATCATTGAGTTGATCAGCCAGGAATAAGATTTGGTTGAGCATATGAATGTTTAAATTCCATAGTGCTGTTTAACATAAATCAAATATTTCCAATGCATTACTTCAGATTTGTGTGTACTTTAAAGTCTTGCCAGCTTAAATGACTATAAGGCAAAATATGTTGACTTTGAGTTTTGTAAATTGATAATTTGTTTCTATAAAAGTTGTACATGGTATAAGTCATCACTTTCTGAAGGTACATAGTACGTCTGATGTTGGCAAGCTGTTATGAAAAAATTGATGCCCAGGGAATTCAGAGCTTTAGCTCTTGAAGTGTGTCTTAAGGCTTCTCCTGGACATTGTTCTTTAGACAGCAACTTTGGTTTAGGCTTCCTAAGAGTTATTTGGGATAATAATTGTGTATCCTCATAAAGAGTTTCCCAAGCTGGTTTTTTAACACCAGTTCTTCTCAAACTTTAGTATGTATTTGAATCACCTCGGAGATCTTGTTAAAATGCAAATTATGATCCACTGGGTCTGGAATGAGGCCTGGGATTCTGCATTTTTCACAAGCTCCCAGCTGATACAATGCTGCTGGTCCACAGACCACACAATGAGTAAGTGGAAAGACGACATTTTGATGGCCATAGGCAATAGGACAGCTGGGCAAAGTGGTACTGTCCGCCAGCTGTGCCTCACCTATAATACCCATCTCATACAACTTACCAGCATCTTCCCTAATGGCCTTTAAGTAGATCTAAAGTTAAGGAGATCTGATCTATATCCCTGATGCTAGGGTATCCCTGATAGCATTAACAGATAGCTTAACAAATGGACAGGGATAGGGACTACTGAGTCATGACTGTCATGCTGGCAGAAGTGATATTTATGTGTACAGACTTTTAGTGTGATACACCTAATGCTGATAGATTAACTGAGGTTCTTGTTGCAAACAGATGGGTGAAATAAACTGCTAACTCTGAAAAGTGCTGATATAGAGGTTAGAAAGACATATTGCTGCATGGAAAGTGTTTTATTTTTACTGGCTCTGTCCATGGTGGCTTGCTAATTTGGGCCAAAAGATTTGTTGGTAAATCATGGAGAAAAAGTGGGGACATGTAAATGTAAAATGTAGAAGCAGTCATTTGGCATTTTTATTAACTTCTTACTGAATACATGTCATAGTTGTCATTAATAAATAACAGCATGGTCCAGCCCACAGTATAACATGCTGTGACCAAAGAATACCTGCCATTTTTATTTATTTTCAGAATGTTTTGTTCATGTCATGAAAAAGTACGTTTATTTACAGGTTTTTTTTTTTTTTTTCCTAAGCTTTGATGAAAATTAAAACTAAGTACTGGCTAACAGAAAGTAAGAGTGTCCATTTTGTTTAAATCTGAGTTGGATATTGAAGAATTAGAGCCTTCAACTAAAATTCTACAATGGTATTTTAGATCTAGAGTCCCTGTGTGGTGCAAAGGGTTAACCTGCTTGGCTGCTAACCGAAAGGTTAGAGGTTTAAGTCCACCCATAGACTCCTTGGAAGAAAGGCGGTGATCTACTTCTGAAAAATTGGCCATTGAAAACTCTACAGAACACAGTTTTCTTACACCCATGGGGCCTCCATGAATTGGGATAGACTTGATGACAACTAGGTTTTGTGTGTGTGTGTGTGTGTGTGTGTGTGTATTTTAAGTCTATGTGTACCCGCATTGAATAGAAGAGCAAGTACACTCAGGAGGCAGATTGGGGTAGGGATAGTCATGGGCTTTGGAATCAGACTTGGGTTTGAATCCTAATAGAGGGAGCAGGTTGGAAGGATATGTCCACCTGTCCCAGCGTCAGTACCTTTTTCCTTAGGGAGGAGAAAGACGCAGGTATGGTAATTATCATTGATGTTCTCACCTCGCACCAGTGCATCTCCGGTTAGTTGGTACTCAGTGTTATGGGTATGTTTAGTAATTGTCATGGATTGAATTGTGTCCTCCCTAAATATCTGCTAGCTTGGCAGGGTCATGATTCCTAGTATTGTATGATTGTGTACCATTTTGTAATCTGATGTGATTTCCTTATGTTGTTGTAAACTCTTATCACTATGATGTAATAAGATGGATTAGTGGCAGTTATACTGATGAGGTCTACAAGATTAGAGTCTTAAGCCAATCTCTTTTGAGATAAAAAAGAGAGAAGCGAGCAGAGACACACGGGAACCTCATACCACCAAGAAAGCAGTACTGAGAGCAGAGTGCGTCCTTTGGACCTGAGTTTCCTTTGCGGAGATGCTCCCAGACCAGGGGAAGACTGATGTGTCACAAGGACCTTCCTCCAGAGCTGACAGAGAGAGAAAGCCTTCTCCTGGAGCTGATGCCCTGAATTTGGACTTGGAACCTGCTGGACTGTGAGAGAATAAATTTCTCTTTGTTAAAGCCGTCCACTTGTGGTATTTCGTTATAGCAGCACTAGATGACTAAGACAGTAATGCTGAGGAGTTCTGTTTTCTCCATCTCTCTCCACCCTATCCTTAAGTGACAGTGTTTTCCTAGTTCTTCACAATTTCCCCGATAAATTATATGGGTTGTAATTTATCATATTTAGTCACTATTTACTAATATTGATAATAGAATAAGTTCTTGATTGAATTCTGCTATGATGATGTGGTATTGTGTTGTCATAAATATAAAAGATACCTTGACCAGTATCATTAAGATAGCTAGTAAAATTCATGTCAGAGGACAAAAAGGATTTGAAGATTTACTGAGCATTTGTTTCATTTGGATTCTTCCTTGTACTTAAACTATAGATTTGCCTCTGCTTTAGCTGTTAAACTTTCTTTCTTATGCCAAAATAAATTTAGGGGAATGTAGAAATGTAGTATTCTCAACTGAAATATTTTTCATATATTTGTTTTTCGCATTCTCATTTGTCTTTCTGGTTTTGATTTCATCCTGTGTCATAGTAGCAGTTCCTTCTTTGTAACTTTTCACATCAGAACTTTAGCCTGTTTGGATCAGGAGTAGGCATAGGCAGTACAGTTTTAGGCTTTCTTCAGAATAACTTTTGCAGGTTAAACTCTACCCTTGTTATCAAGTTCATGGACAGTCTTCAGCAACTCATTATGTAAATTGCACAGGTGAGTTTTATTTTTAGCTACAGATCTGGGTACTCCTATTAGAAAGTCCCAGCTGTCACCATTTACTTCATTTCTTTATTGTCATTGCAATATAAACAATTTAGCACAATTTCTTGAGGAACTAGTGCAGTTTCTCTTTTTGCTCCTTTTTTGAATTCCTTCTCTCCTTGTCTGTCTGTTGAAAACCAGTTCATCCTTCAAGATTGAGCTCTAATGTCTTCTCTTTTCACAGCCTTCTCTTCCTCCATCCCTCCCATGCCCAGCCCCATAGACTTACTCTGTTCATGGGCAGTGATACCATGAAGCAGTATTTATACCACTTGTATGGTGGTCATTTTTGTTCCTCTCCAGAAAGCCTGGTGCTCCACGAGGGGGAGACAGATGGTTTAAAAATGTAAGTATTCAAATAGTAACTGTTGAATTTAACATAGTAGCCCTTTGCATGTTTCACAGCACTGTCAGATTCTGATTGGCCAAATGACTTACTTGTTCCACATTGCTAAACCAGAGCTAGTGCTTCTGCTTGTTTAAGAACTTAAAAAAATCATGCCAGAGGATCTGTTTTATTGAAGAGAAGGGGGTTTAATTTTAGTTTGTTTTCAGAAAATCCATTATCCTTTTTGTACTTTAACATTACTGTAGTAATTAGAGTGCTTTGGGCTGCAGGTGACCAAAATTGCAACTCAAACTGACTTCAACAATAAGGGAATATATGATTTCACGTAAGAGGAAGTCCAGAGATAGGTGGATGCAACCAACTCAGTCAGTTCAGAGGCTCCATGGATGCCATCCAGGACCCACTTCTTTACCGCCTTCACTTGTTCTACTGCTGTTTTTCTTGGCCTTTTCCTCAAGCTGGTAGCAGAATGGCTACTACATCACCAGAAAATCTCATCATTACACAAAAATCTCTAGAGGAGGAAAAAAGAAATCTCTTTCTGTTCTTTTTTTTTGAACATTTCATTGTGCCTTATGTGAAAGTTTACATAGTAAATTAGATTCCCATTCAATAAATCATAGACAGATTGTTCTGTGACATTGGTTGCAATCCCTGCAATGTGTCAGCACTCTCCCCATTTCCACCCTGGGTTCTCCATTCCATTCATCCAGTTTCCCTGCCCCTTCCTTCTTTTTCATCTTTGCTTTTGGGCAAATGTTACCCTTTGGGTCTTGTATAGTTAGTTGATTGTCTGCTATTGTTTTTTATGAATGAGGAACACTTTCCTCAGAAGCACTCCAGAAGACTTCTCACATTTCATGGTTTGGCTAATGTTGAGTCAACACCCATTCCTGGGCCAATTGCTGACAAAGGAGAATGGGATTACCCATGAACAAATCATAGGTACCTGACTGACTTTGAGTGGAGGGAATAGAAAGCAGAAAAAAAGTCAGGATTCTGTTAGTAAAGGAGAAGGGAGTAGATGTTGTGTAGATAACTGCCAGTATCCAAATGAGCTTGATACTTGCTATCATTTTGTGACCAAAATAGTAAGGATGATAACAGGAGCTACTGTTGTTGAGCATTTGCTATAGTCAGCTATTGTGCTAAGTATTTTTTACAATTTACATAATGATTCTAATTTTCAAATGAGGTTCATAGAGGTCACACATAACTTCTGAGTGCCTGAGGAATCCAAAGAAGCTTAACTCCATGACAGTGGAGAAAAGAAAAAAAGAAGCAGAGGAGCTAAATTTAAATTTAGTCAGCTATTTCCATACTAGAAATGTTATTGGCTAGGTATTTAGAGAGTTAAAAACGTGTGGTTACCCTTTATATCTGTCCTTACCAAAGCTGTGCCTTCTTGCCATTATTTTTGGCTAACAGAGAGCTGGCTGTGGAAAATGAATGTTTTTGTTTTGAAAAGTCAAATGCAGCAGATTTAAAAAAAAAAAAACTCCACCACAAAGTTTGTTTATATCTTCATTTCGCTTAAATTGAATAGATGAAATGGAATCTGGCCTTTTTCATATTGTTTGTGTTCTACTTTGCTTCTTGGTTCTGGGGCAGGATTCCTGGTTCTGTTTGAATTTGTTTCAAGTATCATTTGCAAGATTATTTGGAAATTAATAAAGAGAAAATGTTTCTATTTAGTAAGCATTGTAAATGTCCTAATATAATAGGATGCTATTTTATCAGCATTATAAAATACCTTCCAAACTAGTGTTCCCTTAGCCTCAATCTACTTTGGTTTTGTTTTTAGTACTGAAAGAAGAAAGGTGCTTTACATAACTAACAATTGTAATGTTTAAAACGAAGGGTCAGTTGAGGGTCCCACTCCTTTTCTTTTTTTTAAATAATATTGTGTTTTTGGTGAGAGTTTACACAGCAGATATTAGGTTCCCATCTAACAGTTTCTACACAAATTATTCAGTGACATTGGTTACGTTTTTCACAGTGTGTCAGCATTCTCATTAATTCCATCTGGTTGTTCTATTTCCCTAGTAATCTGATTTCCCTACCCCCTTACCTTCTCATCTTTGCTTTAGGGTATTGTTGACCATCTGATCTCATATAGATAATTTCTTAAAGGAGTACACTACTTGTGGGTTACAGTCTTTATATTATGGGCCACTTAGTTATTTTGCTAAATGGTAACCTCAGGGGCTAGTTTCAGTTCAAGGTTTAAAGAATATGTCAGGGCTGTAGTCTCAGGGAGTTCTCCAGTCTCAACCATTCCAGTAAGTCTGGATTTTTTATGAATTTGAGTTCTGTTCCACATTTTTCTCATCCTCTTTCAGGATTCATCTGTTGTGGCCCTGTTCAGAACGATGGGTTGTGATAGCCAGTTACTATCTAGTTCTTCTGGTCTCAGAGTAGATGAGGCCGTGGTTCATGTAGACTGTTAGTCCTGTAGACCAGTTTCTTCTCTAAGTCTTTGGCTTCCTTCTTTCTTTTCTGCTCTAAATGAGAAGAGACCGATAGTTGTATCTTAGATGGCCGCTTGCAAGCTTTTAAGACTCTAGACACTGCTCACCAAGCTTGAGTGTAGAGCATAAGCTTTCTGAACTGTATTATGCCAGTTGATGAAGTTGTCCCATGACACTATGGTCCTAAGCCTTCAAACTCTGATAACCAAACTCCCAAGGTATTTGCTTATGTCTAAGAAATATCTATAACTGTGGTGTATTATGAATATGTATGCATACACACACATACCTGTATATATATATATACATATAGATACATTTTTACCCGTACACACATATGCATATATACAGGCATACCTCGTTTGATGGCAGTTCACTTTATTGCGTTTTGAAGATATTACATTTTTTACAAATTGAAGGTTTGTGGCAACCCTGCAATTCTGTCAGTGCTGTTTTTCCAGCAGTATGTTTTCACTTGGTGTCTCTGTGTTACATTTTGGTGATTCTTGCAGTGTTTCAAACTTTTCATTATTATTATATCTGTTATGGTGATCTGGGGGCCCTGGTTGCACAGTGGTTAAGAGCTCAGACTGCTAACCAAAAGGTCGGCAGTTTGAATCTACCAGCTGCTCCTTGGAAACCCTATGGGGCAGTTCTACTCTGTCCTATAGGGTTGCTATGAGTTGGAATTGACTCGATGGCAAGGGGTTTAGTTTTTGTTTTTTTTATAGTGATTTGTGATCACTTATCTTTGATGTTACTATTGTAATTGTCTTGGGGGCTCCATGAACCTCGCGCATATAAGAAGCAAACTTGATTGATAAATGTTGTGCGTGTTCTGACTGGTCCACTGCTCCAGCCGATCCCAGTCTCTCTCCCTCTCCTCCGGCCTCCCTATTCCCTGAAAAACAACAATATGGAAATTAGGCCAATTAATAACCCTACAATGGCCTCTAAGTGTTCAAGTGAAAGGAAGAGTCTCGTATCTCTCACTTTAAAGCAAATGCTAGAAATGATTAAGCTTAGTGAGGAAGGCCTGTTAAAAGCCAAGACAGGCTGAAAACTAGGCCTCTTGCACCAGACACTTAGCCAAGTTGTGAATGCAAAGGAAAAGTTCTTGAAGGAAATTAAAAGTGCTATTTCAGTGAATATACGAATTATAAGAAAGCGAAACACTCTTATTGCTAATATGGAGAAAGTTTTAGTGGTCTGGATAGAAGATCAAACCAGCACAACATTCCTTTAAGCCAAAGCCTAATCCAGAGCAAGGCCCTAGCTCTGTTCAATTCTGTGAAGGCTGAGAGAGGTGAGGAAGCTGCAGAAGAAAAGTTTGAAGCCAACCGAGGTTGGTTCATGAGGTTTAAGGAAAGAAGCCATCTCCGTAACATAAAAGTGCAAGGTGAAGCATCAAGTGCTTATGTAGAAGCTAAACAAGTTATCCAAAAGATCTAGCTAAGGTAGCTGATGAAAGTTGATAGCTATGACTTTCATAGCTAGAGAGGTGAAGTCAATACCTGGCTTCAAAGCTTGAAAGGACAGGCTGACTCTCTTGTTAGGGGCTAAGGCAGCTGGTGACTTCAAGTTGAAGCCAGCACTCATTTACCATTCCAGAAATCCTAGGACTGTCAAGAACTATGCTAAATCTACTCTGCCTGCGCTCTAAATGGAACAGCAAAGCCTGGATGACACCATACTTGTTTACAACGTGGTTTACTGAATACTTTAAGCCCACTGTTGAAACCTACTGATCAGAAAAAAAGATTCCTTTTAAAATATTACTGCTCATTGACAGTGCACCTGGTCGCCCAAGAGCTCTGACAGAGATGTACAAGGAGTTTAATGTTGTTTTCATGCTTGCTAATACAACATCCATTCTACAGTCTGTGGATCAAGGAGTAATTTCGACTTTCAAGTCTTATTATTTAAGAAATACATTTCATAAGGCTATAGCTGCCATAGATGGTGATTCCTCTGATGAATCTGGGCAAAGTAAATTGAAAACGTTCTGGAAAGGATTCACCATTCTAGATGCTATTAAGAACATTTGTGATTCATGGGAGGAGGTCAAAATATCAACATTAACAGGAGTTTGGAAGAAGTTGATTCCAACCCTCATGGATGACTTTGAGGGGTTCAAGACTTCAGTGAAGGAAGTAACTGCAGAAATGGTGGAAATAGCAAGAAAACTAGAGTTAGAAGTGGAGCCTGAAGATGTGACTGAATTGCTTCAATTTCATGATAAAATTTTAACAGATGACGAGTTGCTTTTTATGGATGAGGAAAGAAAGTGGTTTCTTGAGATGGAACCTACTCCTGGTGAAGATGCTGTGAACATTGTTGACGTGATAACAAAGGATTTAGAATATTACATAAACTTAGTTGATAAAGTAGCAGCTGTGTTTGAGAGGACTGACTCCAATTTTGAATGAAGTTCTACTGTGGGTAAAATGCTATCAAACAGCATCATGCTAAATATTTTGTGAAAGGAAGAGTCAGTTGATGCAGCAATCTTCATTGTTAGAAATTACCACAGCCACCTCAGCCTTCAGCAACCACCACCCCGATCAGTCAGCAGCCATCGACATTGAAGCAAGACCCTCCACTAGCAGAAAGATTATGACTCGCTGAAGGCTCAGATGATGGTTAGCACTTTTTAGCAATAAAGTTTTTTAATTAAGGTATGTGCATTGTTTTCTTAGACATAATGTTATTACACACTTAATAGTCTACAGTGTAGTGTAAACATAACTTTTATATGCCCTGGGAAACCAAAAAATTTGTGTGACTAGTTTTATTGCAATGTTTGCTTTATTGCTGTGGTCTTGAACCAAACATGCAATATCTCTGAGGTACGCCTGTACATATATATGTAACCACATACATTTTTTTTTAGTTGTTGCAAAATTTATATGTCTTATCCTTGACCAAAAATTTTCTTTTCTCTTGTGTACTTCTTAGTGCCATCATTTATCTTGGTCATATTGTGTGCACTTCACTCACATTTGGTGCTGCCTTTCCCATCACCAAAAATAACAAGTGTCTACCATCTAGAAAGTGATCGTCTCCCTCCCTCCACCAACCCTGGTAACCACCAATGAACATTGATTTCTGTACATATAGGTACTCTTGTTTTCTTATAGAAGTGTGATCATATAATCTTTGTTCTTTTATGATTGACTTATTTCACTCAGCATAATGTCCTCCAGAATCATCCGTGTTATGTTTTGAGAGCTCATTCTTTATGGCTGCATAATATTCCACTCTATGTATGTACCACATTTTGTTTATCCATTCATCTGTTGATGGGTGGTTAGGTTGTTTCCATTTTTTGCTGTTGTGAATAATGCTGCAGCGAACATAGGTGTGCATATGTCTGTTCATGTCCCTTTTATTAGACTTCTGGGGTATATACCTAGCAGTGGGATTGCTGGATCTCAAGGTATTTCTATTTCGAGTTTTTTAAGGAAGCGCCATACCATTTTCCAAAGTGGTCTTACCATACTGCATTCCCACCAGCAGTGGATAATGGCTCCAATCTCCGTACTTCCTCACCAGCATTTGTTATTTTCTGTTTTTTTTTTTTTCAAATCAGTGCCATTTTTGCTGAGGTGAGATAGCATCTCCTTGTAATTTTAATTTGCATTTTGCTAATGGCTAAGGATCACGAGCAATTTTTCATGTGTTTGTTGGCCGCTTGAATGTTCTCTTTGGTGAAGTGTCTGTTCATGTTCTCTGCCCATTTTTTTTTAATGACTAATAGTTTTTTTTTATTGTGCTTTAGATGAAGGTTTACAGAGCTAATTAGTTTCTCATTAAATAATTAATACACATACTGTTTTGTGACATTGGTTGCCAACCCCGTGACGTGTCAGCATTCTCCCCTTCTCAACCTTGGGTTTCCCATTGCCAGCTTTCCTGTCCCCTCTTACCTTCTCATCCTTGTTTCTGGGCTGGTTTTGTTTTATGGGCCAGTCTAATCTTTGGCTGAAGGGTGAATCTCAGGAGTGACTTCAATACTGACTTAAAAGGGTATCTGTGGGCCATACTCTCGGGGTTTCTCCAGTCTCTGTCAGATCACTATGTCTGGTCTTTTTTTGTTAGTTAGAATTTTGTTCTACATTTTTCTCCAGCTCTGTCCAGGACCTCTACCCATTTTTTAACTGGGTTGTTTGTCTTTTTTGTTGAAGTTTTCTATATATTTTAGAGATTAGACTCTTATTGGGTATGTAAGTTCTAAATTACATAAATTACATGTAAATTCTAAATTACATTCCCGGTTTACAGGTTGTCCTTTTATTCTTTTGATAAAGTCTTCTGATGAACGTAAGTATTTAATTTTTATGAGGTTCCAGTTACCTAATTTTTCTTCTGCTGTTTGTGCATTTGTAGTATTGATTGGGCCCCACTTAGATGTTTGATCTATATTTTCATTTCTGTCTAAAAAAAGGGCCTATGTAAATAAATTTCATGAAATAAAAGTTTTTGCTCAATGAAATTATTACATAAATGGCCTTATCTTCTGTGCATGCATGTGTGTGTGTACATGCACGTGCATGAAAACAAGCTACACGGAGGAGGATTACACAGGTAACTGAGGAGTAATGGTATATGCCCCGATGGGTAGCTTCTGATTTTTATTTCATCCATTGTATTGGAAAATACTAGGTTCTTAATTAGATGAAGTTATTCAGTCTAAACCAGTGGCCTATAACTGTTTAGTTACCTATTGTTGTGTAACAAATAACCCCCAAACTCTGTGGCTTATCACAACCATTTTCTTCTTTGTGTGTCTTGACTGGGTCATTACGGTATTTCTATTTTGAGGTTTTTTTTTTTTTTTTTCCATTGCTGTTTTTGCTGAGGTGACATGGCATCTCATTGTAATTTTAATTTACATCTCTCTAATGGCCAGTGATCTTGAGTGTTTTTTCATATGTTTGTTGGCCAGTAAGTGGACAGTTCTTTTGCTGGTCTAACTTGGAAATTCTCATCTGGCTGCAGTGTGATGGCAGCTTGAGTAGACATGCACAATGGCTTCATTCACATGGCTGGCACCTTGGCATGACAACTAGAAGTTTGGGCCCAGCTGGTATGCTTACTTGCTTTGGCCTTGCTCTGTGTCCATGTAGTGTCAGGCGTTTTCCCTCTATATAGCCGCTTCGTGTGCTCTCTCCATGTGACCTCACCAGCAAGGTGGCTGGATTTTCAGGGCTCTCAAAAATGCAAAAGTGGAAGCTGTCAGCTCTTCTTAAGGCTTAGGCTTGGGACTGGCATTGTGTTTGTTAAACCCAGATCCATTGTAGAAGGAGATCACATGAGAGTATGAACACTGGGTAGCTTGGTTCATTGGGGGCCATCTTTGGAATTTAGCTATCATAGTGGTCAGATTTTTGGAATAACCATTCTTCCTTGACAGTTTAAAAGCTATGGATTCTCTGCCTAGAAACACGCACATGAACACAGTTACCTGCATAGGAGTATACAAAATTTTAATAAAATTTAAAGGGATTCTTTGTCATAATTGTTCAGCTTAGGTACCCTTTGTACCTCTTGTAAAATTATAGGAATTTAATAACTTCTAACTTAGTGATTTAAAGTAGTAACTTAATTAGCTGTGTATATTTCTATTGTATGGTTGTTATTGTCCCCTAGAGTGACCAATGGATTATTTTCTACTGCTTTTTGCTATTCTAAATAGTGTTGCTGTGATTTTCTTGTACATGGCTTTTATATACTTGTCTGTTTCCTTGACATGAATTCCTGCAAATTTAATTTCTGACTCAGAAGGAACGGACTTTTTTTTTTTTTTAAAAAGGATTTTGGTAGATGTTACATCTACTCTCTTTCTCTTTTTTTTTTGACTAGAAACTAAGTATTTTTAAATTGTATTATTTACTATATAAAACAGAATATATATATATAAAACATACGTAAGTTATGAAGCATAAAAGTAAAATCAAACCCCTTTAACGTGCCATGAACTTAACATGAACATCAGCAATACTCTTGTGTCTACTCCTACCCTGTCCCAAACCTCTGTCTCTCCTCCAGAGATAAACACTATCCTACATTTTCTGTATCATTCTCTTGCTTCAAAAAAAAAGTTCAGTCACATATGTATGCATTCCTAAATAACATATTGTTTTGCGTCATAATTTTTATTGAGCTATAGGACCATGATACAAAATGGTGTGTAATCCTCTGTGATTTGCTTCTTTAATGAAATATTATATTTCCATAGCATATGTCCATATAGTTGCATTTATTTTAAATATTGTGTGGTAATCCATTATGTGACTATACCCCAGAATTCTGTTTTTCCTGCATTTATTAACTGTAATTCTTCTAAAAAAAAATTCCTTTCCCTCACCGTCTATTTGTATACCCAGAGGTACAGTTCATACAGGAGAGGCACTGTTCATACAGGAGAGACAGAAAAGATGCTCAAGTCTTTTTATTTATATATCAATTTTCAAAATGATGAATTGTGAGGCGTGGTCAACATGGCGGAGTAGTTAGACGCTTCCTATATCCCTCTTACAACAAAGACCCGGAAAAACAAGTGATTTGATTCTACATGACTATCTGGGAGCCCTGAACAAGGCAAGGTTAAGAAATCCGTCTGAGTGATGCGGGAGAGGGAGACCATTTGGAAGAGGTGAGGAGGGCCAGAGCCACGGTGGTGAAACTGCAGTGCTGCAGCCACGCCGATCCGCAGTGAAGCAGGCAAACAGCTGTGCTGTGCGCACACTCGGGAAGCAGTTTCCACATCAAGAGAGACCCAGCAGCAGAGATTCTGCTTGGACACTGTGAACTAGTGAAGAGCAGCTCCCAAAAGGCTAAGATAAGTACATGCATGCATCCTTTAGCAGGATTAAAAAAAAAGAAAGCCCATTTGGGAAAAACCTCTCTCCCTTTTACCTCCTCCCTCTGCGCTCTGCACCAGGAGACCACTGGGCCGGAAGTAGATCCCAAAGGTACCCTGACCCATTCTCCTGGCCTTGGAAAGGGAATAAATAAGCTGCTGGCTCCCCGTGGCCAGGTACACAGGGTTGGCACAGATCCTTTGCTGGGTGCAGGTATCGGGTCCACAGACTCTGAGTGCCTTACACCCCTGTATAGACTTATAGGGACCCATCTCAACAGTGTTAGTCCTCACTGCCACAATACAACAGGGCAAACATCTGAAGTTTAACTTCAACTGCTGCAGCTGTGAACTGGCAGATTTGTGACCCTCGAAACAGCCGTGCTCCTTAAGTAGGCACTTTTACCGATCTGCAGCAGGGGCTTGAGGACTGGTGGTAGCACCTAAAGTGCCTTGTCACCTGCTATAGGAGTCCAAGAAACAGTGGTACCCTCGAGTCTTTACAGCCAACAGAGTGGGGTGCTCATAGTCCGGGTGCAAAATTCACCTACCTACTCACCCTAGAGAATAGGGAAACGCTTTTCTTTCAGACTCTCAGGGGTAGCTGTCAGCCCCCTGCCTGGCTCAGCGCGTGATCCCCTACCACAGCCAGAGTCCAGAGCCTACACCAATCACCCATGCCTCTCTAGGACTGGGGGTGAGAGCCTGCATCACACACTTGGTGTCTGACTGCCGGAACACCCGAACTGAACCCATACAGGAAAATTGAAAGGAATCCTGTGTGCACATACATAGTTACAGAACTAACTACCTGGTGACAGGACGTTAGAGATCCAAAGGTGTCAAAACTCAAACTAGTGCACACGAGCAGCCTTTTTGGGCATATCAAAACAAAACAAAATAAGCTAGGTCTCACTAAGCAAATACAAAATAAAATTATAATAAATTATTGATGGCTTGGAGACAACAGTCAATATCAAGTCACATAAAGAGGCAGTCCATGATGGCTTCAGCAAGCTTCCAAAATAAAGAACCAATAAATTCTCTGGAGGAAGAGAACTTCTTGGAATTACCAGAGGCAGAATACAAAAGATTAATGTACAGAACTCTTCTAGAAATAAGAAAGGAAATTCTACAGAATTCAGAAACAGCCATGGAACATACAGACACAGTAGTAGCAGAACTTAAAAAAGTTATTCAAGAACATAATGCCAAATTTAATAGGGTGCAAGAATCCATAGAGAGACAGCAATCAGAAATCCAGAAGATTAACAATAAAATTTCGGAATTAGACAACTAAATAGAAAGTCATAGGAGCAGAATTGAGGCAGTAGAAGTTAGAATTAGTGACATGGAATAGAAAGCTCTTGAAACCAATTTATTTGACTAAAAATCAGATAAAAGAATTAAAAAGAATGAAGAAACTCTAAGAGCCATGTGGGACTCTATCAAGAGAAATAACCTACGAGTGATTGGAGTACCAGAACAGGGGGGGATAACAGAAAATACAGAGAAAATTGTTGAAGGTTTGTTGACAGAAAACTTCCCAGATATCATGAAAGATGAGAAGATATCTATCCAAGATGCTCATTGAACCCCACATAAGGTAGATCCCAAAAGAGAGTCACCAAGACATATTATAATCAAACTTACCAAAACCAAAGATAAACAGAGAATTTTTAGAGTAGGTAGGGATGAAAGAGAAGTCATCTACAAAGGAGAGTCAATTAGAATAAGCTCGGACTCTTCAGCAGAAACCATGCAGGCTAGAAGGCAATGGGATGACATATTTAAAGCCTTGAAGGAAAATAACTGTCAGCCAAGAATTATATATCCAGCAAAACTGTCTCTCAAATATGTTGGCAAAATTAGGGCAATTCCAGATAAATAGAAGTTCAGGGAATTTGCAAAAACCAAACCAAAATTACAGGAAATACTAAAAGGAGTTCTCCAGTTAGAAAATCAGTAACATCTTGTAACAACTCAAGACTAGAACACAAGACAGAGCAACCAGACATTGACTGAGACATGGAAATAAAAAATACATCAAAGCTAAAACATTGAAAATAGGGAAACAGATATCAATATGTAAAAAAGGATAATATTAAAACAAAAAAACAAGGACTTAAAAAATGGAGACATTGGTTTTCTATATGGAGGGGAAGTTAAGGCAATATAAAGTAATAAAAGACTGGTATAAACTTAGAAAAATAGGGCTAAATATTAAGGTAACCACAGAGGAATCTAACAATCCTACAAATCAAAATAAAATAGTAGAAAAACATAAAGACCCAACAAACAAAATCTACAACAAGGAAAAAGATGAAAAAATACATAAAGAAAAACAACTCAGCACAGAAAATTAAGGAGAACAAAGAAACTGTGAACAACACACAAAAAGGGATATCAGGATGACAGCACTAAGCTCATACTATTAATAATTATGCTAAATGTAAACGGACTTATTGCACCAATAAAGGGACAGAGAGTGGCAGATTGGATAAAAAAACATGATCCATCTATATGCTGCCTACAAGAGACATACCTTAGACTTAAAGACA
>NW_004443978.1:16342332-16343920 GCF_000243295.1 Trichechus manatus latirostris
ATTGACGCAAAAATCCTCAACAAAATTTTAGCCAATAGAATTCAGCAAGATATCAAAAAAATAATTCACCATGACCAAGTGGGATTTATACCAGGTATGCAGGGATGGTTCAACATTAGAAAAACAATCAACATAATCCATCACATAAATAAAACCAAAGACAAGAACCACATGATCTTATCAGTCGATGCAGAAAAGGCATTGGACAAAGTCTAACGCCCATTCATGATAAAAGCTCTCAACAAAATAGGAATAGAAGGGAAATTCCTCAGTATAATTAAGGGCATTATTCAAAACCAGCAGCCAACATCATCCTGAATGGAGAGACTCTGAAAGCATTCCCCTTGAGAACAGGAACCAGACAAGGATGCCCTTTATCACCACTATTATTCAAGATTGTGCTCGAGGTCTTAGCCAGAGCAGTTAGGCTAGAAAAAGAAATAAAGGGCATCCAAATAGGTAGGGAAGAAGTCAAAGTATTTCTGTTCGCAGATGATATGATCTTATACATGGGAAACCCCAAGGAATCCACAAGAAAACTACTGGAAGTAATAGACGATTTCAGCAAAGTTTCAGGATACAAGCTAAACATACAAAAATCAATTGGATTCCTTTACACCAACAAAGAGAAACTTGATGAGGAAATCACCAAATCAATACCATTTACAATAGCCCCCAAGAAGATAAAATAGTTAGGAATGAATCTAACCAGAGATGTAAAAGATCTTTACAGAGAACACTACAAGACACTACTGCAAGAAACTAAAAGAGACCTGCATAAGTGGAAAAAAATTCCTTGCTCATGGATAGGTAGACTCAACATAGTGAAAATGTCAATTCTACTGAAAGCAATCTACAGATACAATGCAATCCTGTTCGAAATTCCAGCATCATTTTTTAATGAGATGGAGAAACAAATCACCAACTTCACATGGAAAGGGAAGAGGCCCCAAATAAATAAGCATTACTCAAGAAGAAGAATAAAGTGGGAGGCCTTACACTACCTGATTTTAGGAAGTATTGTACTGCCACGGTAGTCAAGACAGCCTGGTACTGGTACAATAACAGATACATAGACCAATGGAACAGAGTTGAGAGTCCAGATATAAGCTCATCCACCTATGAGCAGCTAATATTTGACAAAGGCTGAAAGTCCTTAACTGGGGAAAAGACAGTCTCTTCAACAAACGGTGATGGCATAATTGGATACCTATATGCAAAAAACTGAAACGAGACCCATATCTCACACCATGTACAAAAACTAACCCAAAATGGATCAAAGTCTTAAATATAAAATCAAAAACTATAAAGATCATGGAAGAAAAAATAGGGACAATGCTAGGAGCCATAATACATGGCATAAACACAATACAAACTGTAAGTAACAATGAACAAGCACCAGAAGAGAGACTAGATAAATGGGAGCTCCTAAAAATCAGACACTTATGCTCATCCAAAGACTTCACCAAAAGAGTGAAAAGACAACCTACAGATTGGGAAAAACTTTTGGCTACGACAAATCCGATCAGCATTTAATCTCTAAAATCTACAAGATACTGCAAAACCTCAACAGCAAAAAGACAAATAA